>NC_052356.1:59532632-59654426 GCF_009727055.1 Benincasa hispida | reverse complement strand
CGTGCTCGCAAACATTCATCCAAGAAGAATCACCGCAACATGGTGGACGCATCTAGACGAAAGGACAATTAAGATCGATGGGACAAAAAGCTGACGGTAGTCGGATCCAAATTAAGTTAACAGCCGATAACAGTCACAAAATACATCCAGCTTTATCGGTGACAATTATCCGGCGCATCAGTCAGGAATTAAAGTTGTCCCATTTGTACAACTAGGAGAGAGAAGCCGCCTTTCATCTTTGATGCCCTATAAATACCAAGTGCATTCTTCAGAAAGGGGTTAAGCAGTCGATTACTTCACATCACTTTACAAGTTCACACCTCTGTTCATAGTTTTCTTTTCCATTTTACGGCGAAGCTAGAGAAGAGTGGTGACGTCAGAGATCGTCCAAGGTGGCTCGAGAAAGAACCTTGGGGCGTAAGAGTAGAGAGTGGGTTGACTCACGCAAAAGAGAGAATATCTTTAGAGCACGAGTAGTACTGTGTAATGCCTGGTGGCAAGAAATTGCTCTAGGCTCTTTACTATACTTGCATTGTTATTCTGTATTTCATCTTATATCTATTCAATGAAAGTTCTATTTCTACATCTGCTCACTTTCTTAATACGCATGAGTAGCTAAACTAGTTGAATGGGTTGAGAAGAACTCAGCTAACATGATCTAGGAAGTTCATTGCTTGCGATTGTCTTGTTTTATGTTGTGCAAAATACCCCTTTAGATTTACTCGAGAGAGAATCTAAAGAAAGAACCTAATGTCTCGAGAGAGCTAGGTTAGAATCTGGACTCGAAAGAGCAAGATTAGGCTTGCATAAACAAGAGATGGGGACTTAGAGATAAGCCCTATTTGTCAACTTGCATCGCATGCATCCTAGGAATAAGAATGATACTATGTGGTTGCATATTTGTGTGAATGTCATGTTATCATCGCATAAATAAAGATAAAGGTTTATGTGTAAACCCTGTAGACCTATCGCATATTTATCGCATGCGTTTTAGCCTTAGAAGCCGTGGCATTCGTGCCGAGAGGCGGTTTACTATCGTATGCATGTTGCATGATCGCAAGGCCTGAACGCATCCTAGTGAGTGTTAGCCGAAACCATTCTCAACTCGTTCACTGCACATTCATCATACTTCCCGTTTACTAACTCTTTTCATACTCTTCCATATTCGTTATTATTTTCATTAACGCAACAACAACCCAACACTTTATTTATTCACTGGTTACCACAAGTTTCATAAAAATCTCCAACGTAACTATTTTCACAAGTCCCTGTGTTCGACACTGGACTTACCAGGAAACTCAAAGGAATTTACACTTAGATTCCGCTGGGGAAACTTGAGTGCACAACGCTATCCATCAACACATATCATACATATTTTCCACACTTCATAAATCTAAGCATCATTAGACCAATTCCCTAATTTAACAAAAATTCCTGATGGTCTACCCCATTTAAGGGACATTCTACACAACATTGACTTCATTCCAGGTGCCACCCTCCTCCACCTAGCACACTACAAAATGAGTCCGAGAGAGTATCAAGCACTTCATGAAACCATTCAGGACCTCTTATGCAAATAGCACATCCGACCAAGCCTTAGCCCGCGTGTTGTCTTAGCATTGCTATTGTTAGGTTGTATGTCCTAAAACTCGTAGTTTGTAATGTTAAACATATTTTATTATCAATAAAGATGTTATTGATGTTTATTCAATAAAATTGTTATTGAATATGTGAATTGCACTTGTAAAGTTTAAATCCAATAAACTAAAGATCCATGGCTATTATATGAATGCATGAACTTTATATGCAGACATATGAGTTGATCAAGTTTAGTAAATAGCCAAAATGGTCTATAGTATACGAATAAGGCTGGATACCTTATTCTGGTAACACTTTTGGATGCAGCCCACTATATAGTTGTTACAATTTGTTGTAAAATGCAACAAATGAAATGATCCTAATTCGTTCATATATTGACATAAGGAGTAGGAGCGTCCTATGCAATGAGTTTGTATAAGATCGAACCAAGAATTAAGTCACTCTTACTTTATAACGTTGTTTACTGCTTAAGACTGACTATTTCAAAGCGATGACCTAGGTAACTTAACCTTAATCCTGAGCTAACTATGAGCTCCTGATTATTTGGGATTATCCTTAGATTTACACGGGTGAGGGTTGGCTCAACAACGCTGGCTCAATAAGCCTCCCATTTTAGGGATAAGACTGGGTAGATAGCTGGGGACATAGGGTGCAAGATGGAATTCACTCCTACCAGCTTTTAGGGATAGTAAAGAGGTTGTTCACTTAAGTGCCGACTATGGGTCTTGAATAAGGGGCCCCACCCTCTTATTCGCCCAAGAGGGACTCGGTTTAGTGATTTGATCACAAACTAATTATTCATTATAGGAAGTGGGACTTAAGGAGCAAGATGTAATCTCGGAGGTAAAATAGCTTTTGACCTAACCGTTATTATGAACAACATGTGAAAGGTTAACTCACTAATCATGGTTATATTGAGTGGACATAATATATCTACAGTGAGAGGAGTGCAACTACTGGGCTTTAATGGAGTGACCCGATAGTTAACGAATGGTAGTTAGATAGGTTAAAGAGTATAGATGGTTAATCGCGGATTGTTAGAGCCCATGATCTGTAGGTCCATGAAGTCCCCCTACTAGCTCATATCAGACTAAACCTTGGAACTATTTGATGAACGAATTTGAAATGTTCAAATTCAATTTTTGGAGAAAAACGTTAAATATATACGATATATTTAACCTAATGTTTAATTGTGAATTAAACATAAAGAGAGAGAATAAGAGATATTTAAATAAGATTTAAATATCAAGATTATGAATAGGGATTCATATAAATTGGGATTTAGTGTTGGATTTAATATTAAATTAAATTAATTAAATTTTAAAATTGATTATTATAATTAATTTTGAAATTAAATGGAATTGGTCAAAATTGCATTAAAAGTCAAATTGTTGACTTTTGACTTTTGAAAATTAAAAAGTCAAATTTGTTGACTTTGGACTTTGAAAGTCAAACTTTCACCAAGTTAGTGAAAATATCCAACATTTGTTAGTGGGTTTTGATGAGATTATGTGATAATCCCATCCATTTTTTCTCTCAAAGCTTTAGCTTTTTTTCCTCTCCAAATTAGTCACTCACCAGATTCCACCATCTCGTTCTAAGGCTGGAGAATAGTCGGGAAGACTCTCATGGTGGTCTAGGAACCGTTCGTGAGAAGATTGGAGCTGATTTGGAGAAGATTCAAAGACTACAAAGGTTGCATTCTTTCCCCCCATTTTCTTGTTTTATTGCTTGCATACTTATCTTTGTAATTAGTCTAATTAGAGTACGTTAGATCTTTTTTTTTTTTTTTTTCCGCTGTGCATGTGTTCGTTCCATTAGCTATCCCGTAAGAAAGATGGTAGTTTATGGCCTTGTATTGATAGCAAAGAAATTAATTGTATTACCATTAAATACCTGTTCCCAATGCCTCGAATTAGTGACCTTTTAGACTAGCTAGCTAGATCAAGAATATTTTCCAAGCTAGACCTCCATAGTGGCTATCATCAAATAAGAATTTGAGAAGGGGACGAATGGAAGAAAACTTTCAAAACCAATGAAGGACTATTTGAGTGGATGGTGATACCATTTGACATCTCAAATGCCCCAAGCAGATTTTCCTTCCATACATTAACAAATTTGTGGTCGTTTTCTTCGATGATATCCTCATCTACACCAAAACAATAGACAACCACTTCATTCACTTATAGGAAGTTTTCTCTACTTTAGTCACTGATAATGTAGTTATTAATACTAAGAAATGTGTTTTCTTCACTAATAAAATATCATTTTTAGGACTTGTGATCAATTCAAGGGGAATACAAGCAGATCCAACAAAAATTGAAGCTATCAAAAGCTGGCAAACATCGTCTACGATTAAAGATGTCCAACACTCACACCCACACCACCACCACCACCACCAAAAGAAGAACATTGGCTTCAATACATTAAAACTCAAGCTCACCTCACCTCTCCAATAGTCTTTGCCTTACCCGCTTTCTCCAACCTTTCCAAATATCTATTGATGCTTGTTGCATAGGAATAGGCATCGTATTAGCTAAAAAATGGACAATATATGAGGAAGAATTGTATACTTTATTTAGGGCCTTAAAATATTGGGAGCATTACCTTATTAGCAAGGAATTTATCCTGCCAACATACCATTATTACCTCATGTTCATAAATTCTCAAAAGAAAATTAGTAGCTAGATGGATATTTTTCACTAAAAAAATTCAACTTTGTTATTAAACACACATCTGGATCCTCTAACAAAGTCGCAAATGCTTTAAGCCACAAATCCTCCTTATTAACTTTGTTACAAGGGTCTATCACTGCCTTTGATATATTACTCGAGTGTTATGATTTAGAACCAGATTTTGGAATAATTTGGAAAATATGCCAATCCCACATAGCAAATAAAAGACTTCCATATTATGGATAGTTTCCTCTTTAAAGGCAACCTACTATGAATTCCCCAAGGCTCTATTCGAGAGGATTTATTATTAGAAACTCATTTAAATAGCCTAGCGGGTCACTTTGAGAGGGACAAAATCTACTTAGCTATGTCAAAAAGATTTTTTCCCTCAATTAAAAAAAGATGTTAACAATTCGTTAATGATGCCTTTTTTTCCAAAAATAAAAAGGACATTATCAAAATGTGGGCCTTTATATACCTCTAATAATACCTACGAATATATGGGAAGATTTGTCCATGGATTTCATCACGGGCTTACCTAGAATTCAACGTAGATTTGAATCTATATTTGTCATTGTTAATAGATTTAGTAAGATGACTCATTTTATACCTTGTTGAAAGACTTCAGATGTTCTTAACATTGCTCACTTATTCTTCAAAGAAGTCGTTCGACTTCATGGAATCCCTAAGACAATAGTATTGGATAGAGATGTAAAATTCATTAGTTTTTTTTGGAATAGCCTATGGAAAAAAACTAAGCATAAGAGTAAAATTGAGCTCAACTAGTCATCCACAAATGGATAGCCAGACAAAGATTACTAATAGAACGTTGGGCAATCTTCTTCGTTGCTTAAGCAACAATCAACCTCGAAAGTGAGACCTTGCAATTCCACAAGTAGAATTTGCATATAATAACATACAAAATCGATCTACAAGATAGTGTCCCTTTGATGTTGTGTATAGTCATCCTCCCCATTTAACTTTTGAGCTTACTATTTGCCTTCTTTTGTTGATCTCAGTCCATAAGTTGATCTTATGATTGATCGAGTGCTAATTTGACTACTACCAACTCCAAGTGTAAGTAAGTTGCTGACAAGCATTATCGACAAACAACCTTCTCCCTGGGTGACTTAGTCATGGTGTATATTAAGAAATCTCGTTTACCTACCGGCCATCACTCCAAAATTTCACAGAAGAAATATGGGCCTTTCACAATACTACAAAAATTTGGAGACAATGCATACCAAGTAGAGCTCCCTTCCTCATTAAACATCAGCAACACCTTCAACATGGCTGATATATTTCCCTATTATGCCCCAGAGGAGTTTACTTTATCTAAATAAACTCCTGGGTGAGTTTTCTTTGGGAGGAGAGGATTTAATATAGGGGTATTTTAACCAACTTATGTATTTTTCAATTGTATTACTTTTTAATTTTGTTTTAGCTTACGTGTGAAAAGCCCTTCCCTCTTGGATCTATTTGAAGGGGGGCTTAGAATTAGTTATAATTAGTTAGATGTGTACTAATCTTTTCCCTTTGTGTCTATTTAAAGGATTTTTTTTTTTTTTGGTATTTGATAGATCTTTAATTAGTTTTTATTAGTTATGTGTGTACCAAGTAGACCCAAGTCTTCGAGAAATCTTTGTATTCATTTGATAGATCCCTTCAAGCACACTTAGGTTTAACTTTTTTTGTTCTTTGAACAACTGACAAACTGAATTTCATGCTGAGATAGTAAGCTCTTCGTCCTTTTCTCTTTTTCAAATATGACTCCTCCCCTTCGAGTCAACTTTTGTTACTAGGCCACTTGTTGTGGCAAATAAGTTGCAAGGTCGGTTCAAACTGAAACTCGTTGTACGCTTTCTCTTCTTCACTCACTTGGTTTGTCAGATTGACACTCTTGCACATGAGTTATTTTTGGTTGCTTCACTTTTCTCTTGTGAAGCCAAGAATCTATCTCTCTAGCTTTCAGCTTTTCTACTTATAACCACTAGCACTGTCCCTCTGACAACAATGGCTCTTTCGAAGACACCCTACCTGGTTCACCTTCTGCTTATTTCTTTTATTTCCCATGCACTATAGGCACTTCTTGGACATGGCTCAACCCCTTGCTCTTTTCTCTTAGAGGGCATAGATGTCATCTTGCCTCCTTTAGGCTTCTACTTTGATCGTCTCATCTCTGCTTATAGTTTTCCGAAGAGGTCAACACTGACACTGCCAATGCTAACCCAATGATTTCCACTCTACTTCTTCTTGACTTGCAAACGTCATCCAGACTTTTCTCTACCTCAAAAGTGACCATCTGAACTGTCTTGAAGAGGATTAAGGTGTAGGCCTCACCCAACCCATCTCCCTTAGCTTCGTTTCTCACATAAACAATAACAGACATGCTTGAACGCATAATTTTTGGCTTATAAAGTAATCGAGGCAAGTGAATGTCACTTCTAAGACTTCTCCTTGATCTTCTCTTTGCCACTCTTTAAGAGCACTCTTTGGCTTATTGAACTCAAGGCGAGCAGATGTACATAAATTCTCTTTCTTTTCTAACATTGCCCCATTTGACGTCCAACAATATCTTGCCACTTTTCTTTCTCTCACTTTCTCTTCTAGCACTCAGTCTTTGACCACTTCACATCAACAGGTCACTGATGTGCAACTTTCTCTCTAGTGACTCACTCCGTAATTGGCACTTTATGATAAGCTCCACTTCACTTTTGGGAACATTGGACACCTTGCATTTTGAACTTCTTTGCTTCTAGGACGGAACATGAAACCACCAAACTCAACAATAGAGCTTGGTTCTTGCTTTCTGACGGTTTGACTCCTCTTAACCATGTAACCTACTTTTATACTGCTATCAAATTGTATTATCTAAGAAACAGTGTCCTAAGACACCTTTAGAAGTTGAGGAAATGAGACAGATCCCTTATGCTTTAGCTGTTGGAAGCGTTATTTATGCAATCTTATGTACTAGACCTAACATTTGCTATACAGCGGAGATTTTCAATAGATATCAGTCCAATCTAGAATTAGATCACTGGACAGCAATTAAAATCATCTTCAAGTATCTTTGAAGACCGAAGGACTACATGCTTATGTATGAAGCTATGGATTTGATCCTTTTAGGACACCGAACCTAATTTTTAGACTGATAGAAATTCTAGAAAATCCACGTCAAGAGCAATGCTCACTCTTAACAGAGGAGCTATAGTCTAGAGAAGCACACAACAAGGTTGTAATGCTGACTCTACCATGGAGACAGAGTATGTAGTGGCTTGTGAAGCTGCCAAGGGAGTTGTATGGCTTAAAACATTTTTGACAGATTTGGAAGTTGTTTCTGAAATGTCAAAGGCCATCACTCTTTATTGTGATAATAGTGGTGTTGTAGCTAATTCCAGGGAGCTCACATTAAGTGCAAATATCATTTTATCTGAGAGATTGTGCATCAAAAGGATGTGATTGTCACGAAGATTGCTTTGGAGTACAATGTTGCCGGTCACAAAGGCTCTCACGACTAAAGTATTTGAGAGTATCTGGACAGTCTGAATCCATGCATCATCTGGTCTAGGTCAAGTGAGAGGTGTTACTAGGCACATAATGTATGCCCTAGTTTATTGTTTTATCTACTGTACTTTATTTTTACTTTGTATTTGTACACCTCACTAACTTTAGGAGAAGTTGGAGATTTTTGAGCTTGATGCCCTAAATCTCGTGGTTTCTTAGTTTGTAATTATGTGTACAATAAATTATTTATTTAATAAAATAAAGTATTATAAGACCGTTCATGTGGAGACATGTGAGTGGGTGTATCCTGTACAAAGATTTTGTATAAGATCGGACGACGGAATGATTAGTCTCTCTTTATAACACCGCTACTTGAAGAGACTTACATTTCACTAGGATGACCATAGATGACTTGACTTTAATCCTGCGTGAGTTGTGAACTTCTACTTATAAGGTTGATCCTTTGATCTGTATAGGTGAGAGTGGCTGATTCATCGATTCAATATGCCTACTATTTTGGGGATTAGTCCAATTGGGTAGCTGGGAACACAACTACACAATAAGAAATTCACTCCTTGACGTTATTAGGGTAAGTAGATAAATTGCTTCCTTAAGGGTTGATTCTCGTTGTTAGGGTAAGTAGATAAATTAATTGTTTATTAGAGCGATCAATGGTACTTAAGAAGGTAGAGGAAACTACAGAGGTAAAGTGGTAATTTTGGCCCGACTATAGTTACGAGCAATTCTTGGAGGGTCAACTTAATGTTGATTGATTATATCCAATGGACACATAAATATATCTACAGTGTGAAGCGTGAAGTTGTCGGTCTTTAATGGAGTAATCGACGGTTGATGAATGTCGATTATTTTAATTAAAAATTTTTAATTAATTAATCTCGTATCATTGAAGCTTCTAATTTGTAGTTTCATAAGGCCCCCTTTCTAGCTCAATAAGTATTAAATGAGAATCAATTAATTTTGGATTAATTTGAATTGTTCAAATTAATTAAAGAAAATTAAATGTAGAAGATGCAACCGATATAATGTATATGGATACATTATAAAGTTAAATGAGAAAGATAAAAACTATTGGTTTAAATTAATATTTGAATATGATTTAAATTTTAATTATATGAATGAGATTCATATAAAAACTAGGTTAAAATTAATATGAATATGAATCATATTAAAACTATAGATAATATGAAATATAAAGTTAGTTTATACAATATATGATTATATTATATGGCATATAGTATAAGATTTTTTAATTATATTATTTTAATATAATCAAAATGTAAAATAACTCCTTACATGATAATGGGAGTTATGGAAATAACTTCCCTCATCTCTCCCATAAACAAAATCACTGAGTTTTGGTGGTTGGATGAATATATGTGAAAACTCTCGGCA
Organism: Benincasa hispida; assembly: GCF_009727055.1. NCBI lineage: Eukaryota > Viridiplantae > Streptophyta > Magnoliopsida > Cucurbitales > Cucurbitaceae > Benincasa > Benincasa hispida. The sequence continues at coordinate 59,645,235 of NC_052356.1, read as the reverse complement.
TCTTCTTCCTCACTGTAAAAATTCTCTCTAAAAGATACTCCCTTCTCCCTCACCAAAATTAACAAGAAGAGTCCACAACTCCTTGATTTTCACATTGAGAATAATGAGAAAGTCACTTGGTGGTGGTGTCCAAGAGATATTGTCTTTCACTTTTTTCGTGAAGAAGTGTTCATGATACAAAGGAGTTTGTTTGTGAGAGGAAACGAGAAGAGGTGTTTTTCTTCAAGGGTAAGTTTTTCATCCTCGTTTCCTCTCAATAATTTAATTAGAAGCATGCTTAGGCTATATGTTACTATTTATCCTTTTTGTTTTGTGTTTCTATGTTTTAAGTTTTGTTCCAAAAACAAATTCACTGACACAAAGATGATCAATCGCTTCTGTATTGGGAATTTGATCCTTCAATTTACTTAAAGACTTTGGGCAATACCAAAACCATCTTCAATTTAACATTCATACGCATTTGGTCGATCACTTGAAAATGATGAAGACACTACTGTGTAATTTATTTAGTAACAAGACTTAGAAATTTTAGAGAACTATGATGCAACTATTGCTAAAGAAATTCTTCATAGGAAGGGTTGTTTCAAAGAACCTATACTAGGATCAACATTTATAGTTATAACAAGGGCAAATATAAAGTTGAATACAATGAAAAATAACCTAGTAGTAGGATAAAAAGGAATAAAGAGATTGAATGTTATTATAGCTACAAGAAGGTCATTTTGGAGGTCAATGTAGACATTAGATGAAGATGGATCTATAAAGGTTAGGAAAATTAGAGGCAAATGCGATGAATGATATATTAGTTTTTTAGAGTAACACAAAATTTCATAATCACCCATATGAGTGGATAATTTATAATGTAGGATGGGAGTTTGTTAAGAAGATGAACCAAAATCTCTAGCTCCTTGTCCAAATCGATTAAAATAGAGTTAGTTAATATCTGTTAAATAGTTACAACAATTACTGTTTTTATATAATTCTGCACTTCATTTTGCAGGAAGAAAATGAAAGAATGAAAGAGTAATTTTGTGTTGTCTGTCTAAAATAAATTGAGTGTGAAATGTGTTAACTGTTGGAATGCAAGTGGTTTCTTTTCTTTCACACATGTGAAGTACATGCATTGGCCATGAGTGGTACATTCTAATTTCTCAAACATTATCAAGTAGTATCAGAGTGTAGGTGTTTTCTTCAAGATTCTATCATGGCGACTGCAATATTTGAAATAGAGAAGTTTAATGGAGAAGAAGACTTCACTATTCGGGCAAAACGAATCAAGACAATCTTGAGTTCCCAAAAGACTTTGAAGGCACTCGTAGATCCAAAAACCTTACCCATTTCAATCAGTGCCCGAGACAAAGAAAATAGGGAGGAAATCACATATGGAACTCTTATTCTTAACATCTCAGATAGTGTTCTAAGAAAAGTGATCAATGGAAACACAACATTTGAAATTTAGGAGAAGTGGTTCTTTATGACAAGAAAGACTTGCCTAGCAAACTCTATGTTAGGGAAAGACTTTTCTCTTTCAAGATGAATCATTCTAAGACTCTAAATGAGAACTTAGATGAATTCAAGAAGCTAACTAATGAGTTTGATCAATCTGGTAAGAAGCTTGGGGCTGAAAGTTACCTTAACAATGAATTACACATGAACAGAAATCCACACCTATTTGGTCTTGTGTCAAGTTCCTTTAGGAGGTTTAAGTAGTTAATGCTTAATATTTCCATGGTTAGTTGGATCTTAGATTATTTCAAGTTTAGTTTCTTTATCCTATGACATTCTTTTTTCTAAGGTGATGTGATAGTCCTATTTCTAGGCTCTAGTTCCATATCCCTTTGTGATATCCCCTTACACCCTAACCTTCTTAACATTAAAGCTCTGCTAGATCGTTAAATTAAGTGGAAAACTTAATTTATCGATTTTATCTTTTTAAACTCAACAAAGAGAATGTGTAAAATAATGTGATACGAAGTGCAACATAACTTAAGCCATAGCATGTTGGACCCCTAGGAAGATTTAACTCATGAAAAATGATAGAATAATGAACTTTATTAGATCATACATCATAGCTACAATATGAAATTCAATGTTCACAGAAAATAAAAGAAGTATAAAAAATAAATGAATAGAAATGTTGGAAAATAAAATGCAAGAGAACTCGAGACAAGTTCTCAATTCCTAGTCTTTTCCTAGGTTGATTCCTATTTTCAAAGAAGAATCGTTCCTCATCACATATTTTAATGGGATGAGATGACTTAGAGTCGCTATACCTCAGAGGAACTTTCGTTCTCGAGGCTACTGACTTGAGAAGTTGAGAAAATGTCCAAGAAGACTAATGGAACTGATAGAATCTGTGAAGACAGAACGACAAATTCAGAGGTGGAGAGTTATGTGTTGAAATCTTCTTTATATAGGCTTCAAATCAGTTGAAGATGGAAGAAATTCATGTTTTAAGGGTTTACCATGTGAAATCAGGGCTGCCCAATTGATTGGAACATGAAAATTGAGGGCTGCCCAACTGATTGGAACCTAAAAATTGAAACCATAATTGATCGGTTCAAAATCTAAAAATTCTGGGCTCGCGGCCACAATGAATTTGGTGTTGCGATCGCAGTGAAGTCAAAATCTGGAAATAGTAAAAAATCAATATAAAAGCTCATATAATTAGCCAAAATCACTAAAAGTACAAGATAATTCAATGACATGCGATTGCTCATAGGGGTATTCAAATGACTCGACAATCCGAACCACCTGGACCACCTAATCCAAATTGTAACGGTCGGATTAGGTTAATTTTAATTTCGGGTTGGGTTGGGTTTGTATTACACTTTTTAAAATTTGGGTAACCCAATCCAACTCGAATATCTATATAAATATATGTATTATAACTTATAAAGATCATAACTCATATATACTTTTATGATGTTTGTTTGAAGTTTGTAATAGATATCTTAGATTTTAATATTTAACATCTAGTTTTATAAAATTTTAGTTATTAATATGTGATGTACACAAATTTAAGTATTTTAAGTCAATAAAAAAAATGTAACTAAAGAAAATAAAAATAAATAAATAACTTGAAAACTTAAACCAATCCAACCAGAATTTTAAGGATTAGATTGGGTTAGGTTGGAGACTCTATTCGGGTCATTCGAGTACCCAACCCGAATTTTTAGGTTGGTTCAAAAAATCTTCTCAACCTAACCTAATCCAATTCATTACACCCCTAATTGTTCATATTATCTAATTTAAGGTATCTTGGGGCCAAAATATCACATAAAGTGTCTTTTTACTATAAAAAGTATCAAAATATATAGTAAAAACATGCATTTGTTGACATCAATCAAGTTGATTGCATTAATAATTTTCAAACATAATCCTAATAGATATTTTAATTGAATCATTTATAACAATTTAGAAGTTTAATGAAAAAAATAAAATATTATCTCACACGATATTTTTCTAATAAATAAATTTGAAAGATGGTGTAAATCGATATACTAATGAAATTTCAGGGTTGTAAGAGTCAGACATGTACTTCTCAACAAAACTAAATGGCAACATTTTAACATGTTCATTCCATCATAAACAATGACAGTCTCTAGGAAGATATTCTTTGTAACACCTTTCAAACTTTGTTGTCAAGATTGAGACTCAATTTTCTGCCACAACAACTATAACTTGGTCTTCCATATTGATGCTAACTATTCGCTCAAGCGACTTCATCAATTCTTTCAATTGTCTGACAATTGAAGTTGTATAAGGACAACCAACCAAACAGATCTTTTATTTTTGACCTTCGAACTATTTTACTAAAACTGATGGATCATGATCTACCTTATATATCTAGCTTGGCTGTCTTTGCTGCTAGCTCTATCTATACCTTCATAGATGTCATCTGCAACTTTAATTTGCATCGACTGTTGTTTCCTTTATCTTTTAGTAAGCTTCCACATGTGACTATGAAAACTCACTCATGTAACTGGGCTCACATCTAGCTTAAATGTCAATATGAGATTCTCATCTTGATGTTAGGGTACATACCTGACATCTTGTAGCACTAGCACACTCTCATTATTATTTTTTGAACTAATATCTCCAATTTCAATAGTCATAGGAGACTATCTTCCATTCTCCCAACTCACTAGCGTTGTGGGTGTATAGCCCACTTGTTGCACAAGTAAGAATTTATTTTCTTTTAAATTTGTTACGTGAGGCCAAAATGTTAGGGTATATATTTAGGCCAATTAGGGCTAATTTTTGGGTATACTCATCTTGAAAGCCCTAGGTTTTCTTATGTGTGATATGGGTATGATCTAAAGAGAAAGAGAGTGAAAAAAAATACAAAAAAAGGAGAGAATAAGAGAGAGTTCGGTTTTTCAGGGATAACTTCCACAAAGTTATGGATTTTCGAAGTTTTAACTATTGGATCGTGCTGAATTTTGGTCAATCTGTTCGGGACATATAATGTCTCGTTTTGAATAGTACTTAGATCGTTGTTTGGAGCTCTAGTTTATCCGTAGTCATTGCTAAACAATATCTATAAAACTGGGTGTTTTTCACTCTTTTTATCTCTTTTGTATGAAAGTATTGGTCGGTAATGAATCTTTATAGGACCTATTTGAATTTTTTCCCTCAATAATAAGAGAAGTTGACAAATATGGACTCCTCACAAGTCCCATGGATTTTACTCTTTACATTGAAGGGGTTTTCAACGTATAATTCATGTTTGCTATTTGTTATTAATCTTCCAAAATTTTATGTTTTATTGTTGTCAATTATTGGTTGATTGCTTGGTCATAATTTGGTGATAATTAATGGTATATTGGAGTACTATTGTTTGTTTGATTATTTTGGAGGTGATCCTAGTGGGGGTTGTTGATATATTATTTGGGTCCTATCAACTAGACCATTATATAGTTGTCTATGATAAAAAATGTGAACAAACTCTGATAATATTTGAAAAATTGGAACTTACCACTCATGGACAATGCAAGTACTTCACGTGTGTGAAAGAAAAGAAGCCACTTGTATTCTAACGGTTAACACTAAAGGAAATCTAAACAGAGATCTCCATGAGCGGAAGCAAGATCTTTCCAGCCCATTGTGCAAGAATAAATCCATTCACAAACATACAAGAATAGTTATGCATTATAAAGTAAATTACAACATGCTATCCTAACTAAATACAACAGGAATTGAGAGACATACCTTGAAGAACTCTTCTTCTGGACTCGCTCTCGTGAGCAATCGCACAACAATATTTCACTCTCGTGATCAATCGTCTAGCCAACTTCTCGCTATCGTTACAATCACGAACAGCCTGCTCCTCGAACAACAATTCTTCGACACTACCACTCGACAACCTTGTTATTCTTGGAGTGAGAAGCCAGGAAGTGTGGGCTTTGTGTATGGTAGAGGGAAGGAGGAAGTAAACAAGCGAACTACACGATCAAGTAAGTGGGAGAAAGGTTTTGCCTATTGCATAGACTGAGAGTACTTGATCGTTTAGTAATCTCTCACTCTCGTGAGAATCGTCTAGCCAATCATTTAGTAATATCTCGCTCTCATGAGAATCGTCTAGCCGATCATTTAGTCTCTCGCTCAATATTTTACACGATCGTCTAGAAAATTTCACTCAATCGTTTACACGATCGTCTAGCAAATCTCGCTCGATCGTTTAGTCTCTCATGTGCGCTATTATGTAGTCCCTCGTGAGTAAATGATTAGTGAAGCAATTAATGAAGCAATCATTTATAAAATTAAAACTCGTTTCATTTTATCCTTCAATTATTCAAAACTGAAATTAATCTCCCACTTGCAAGGTTAATGGAGAAAATAACCAACTAAATAATTATCTCATAATTTTTTTATTATAAATAAATATAATAACTAACTTATCATATTATTTTATAACCTATAGTTTTAACATCACATCACAATATTTAAACCATAGTTCTTTTCTCCTTTATTTAATAGAAATCATATTTTTATCAATTCCTCCAATGAATGTATATAATACATCAAATCAATTATATCACATATAATTGAAAATTTTAATTATATCATATATAATCAAATTCCCTCTTGTTAATTTGAACAATTCAAATTAACCCAAAAACTTATTCTCAACTTGAATCCATTGAGCTACCAAAGAGACCTTATGGACCTATAGCTTGAAGCTCCAATGGTACTTGAATAACTGACTAAACTCTTTAAACGCGAAATCCACCATCCGTTAACTGTCGGACACTCCATTAAAGACCTACAGTGTACTCTTCTCACTACAGATATATTTCTGTGTCCATATGACCAATCAATAGTGCGATGACCCTTCACAAATCGCTCATAAGTACAGTTAGGCCAATTTACCATTTTGCTCCTATAGTTACATCTAACTCCTTAAGTACCACTGCTTCCTCTAATGAACAACAAGTCATAGTCCTACAATGACTGAGTCCTCTCTTCCAAGAGGGTGTGGCTGCTATGTTCAAGACCTGGAATCAACCCTTAAGGAAGCAATTTATCTACTTACCCTTGCTTCGAGGAAGGGGTGAATTCCGTCTTGTGTAGTTGAGTTCCTAACACCCCAATCTAACGAATCCCCAAAAAGGTAGGCTTGTTAGGTTGGCGATCTGGCCACTCTCACCCATACTATCAAAGGACTACTCTCATAGGCAGGAGTTCCCAACTCATTCAGGATTAAGATCATGTCACCTATGGTCATTTTAGTGAAATGTAAGTCTCAATTGTCAACAACGTTATATAAAGCGACTAATCATCTCGTGGTCTGGTCTTATACAAACTCTTTGTATAGGACACCCCCACTCGCATGTCTCCACATGAATGGTCAGGATCAGACCATTTGTAGCACTTTACAACACTTGTAACATCTACAAAGCAGGCCGTATCCGTAGTGTCACCAGAATAAGGTATCTCTCCTTTATCCTTATATACAGACCATTTAGGTTATTACTTAAGGCATGATCCACTTGTATGTCTCACATACATACTTAAGTTACATGAAATAACCAAGGATCTTAGTTTATTGGATTGAGTAAATGTTTATAAAATAACGTTTATTTTTATTAATAACAATGTGTGTACAAAATGTTTACAAACTACGAGACCACTAGGAGAATTAGGACACCAATTCCAAATATCTTCTACTTGTCCTAATGCCTCGGGAGACTAATGTACAATACATAAAATGGTATAATATCCAATAAACTAAGGCATACTTTATACCCTAGTATCATCTCCCACTTGCCCTAGACAACGTGCCGCATATCCCATAGGCTCAGACTCTCTAGATGACCCTCGAACACTTTAGCCATGAGAGCCTTGTAAATGGATCAGCAATATTGTGCTACGACGTAACCTTTGTGACTATCACATCACTGCGATGCACAGTCTCCTAATGAAATGATACTTCCATTCGATATGCGTGCCTCTTTAGTGACTCCGAGGTTCCTTAGCATTTTCCACAGTCCCGCTGTTATCATAATAGAGAGTGATCAGCAAAGACATATTTGGAACAACTTCCAAATCTGTAAGGAACTTTCTAAGCCAAAAAACTTCTTTAGCAACTTCACAAGCGACTACGTATTCAACTTCCATAGCGAAGTCCTCGATGCATCCTTGCTTGATGTTTTGCCAAACTATAGCCCCTCCATTCATAGTGAACATTGACCCTGATGTCGATTTCCGAGAATCTCTATCAGTTTGAAAGCCAGAGTCTGTGTATCCTATAAGGATCAAATCCTTATCTCTATATATAAGCATATAGTCCCTCTGAAGATACTTGAGAATCGTTTTGACTACCGTCCAGTGATCTAATCCTGGATTGGACTGATATTGACTGACAATCCCTACTACATAGAAAATGTTCGGTCTAGTACATAACATTGCATACATGAGGCTTCCAACAGTCGAAGCATAGGGAATTCGTCTCATTTGCTCAACCTCTTGAGGTGTCTTAGGACATTTTTCCTCAGACAAAACAATTCCATGCCCGAAGGGTAATAAACCCCTCTGCATCGAGTACTTGATCAACATCTTGTCAATGTACGATGCTTGAGACAAGGCCAACATCTTGTTCTTACGATCCTGAATGATCTGGATCCCTTGAACATACGGTGCTTCTCCCAAATCTTTCATTTGAAATTGGGTGACAAGCCATTTCTTAATGTCAGTCAGAAAAACTACATTCCCAATGAGTAGGATATCATCCACATATAGCACCAGGAAAGCTACTGAGTTGTTGATGATTTTCTTGTAAACACAAGGCTCATCAACATTTTTATCAAAGCTAAATGATTTGATCGCACTATCAAATCTAATGTTCCACGATCTAGATCCTTGTTTCAGCCCATAAATGGACCTATTAAGCTTGCAAACTTTTTGCTCTTGATCTTGAACAATAAACCCCTCTGGTTGAGCCATGTAAATAGTCTCCTCAAGATTACTATTCAGAAAGGCAGTATTGACGTCCATTTTCCATATCTCATAATCATAATGTGGCTATGGACAGGAGAATCCTGATAGACTTCAACATGATAACAGGTAAGAAAGTTTCCTCATAGTCCACTCCCTCAACCTGGGTATAACCCTTTGCCACGAGTCTGGCCTTAAAGGTCTGCATCTTTGTATCTACACATCATTTTCTCTTGTAGATCCACTTACACCATATAGATTTGACCCCATCAGGCTGATCCACAAGTTCCCAGACAAAATTGAAGTACATAGACTTCATTTCCTGATTCATGGCTTTAATCCACTGATTTTTGACAACATCCTCTATTGTTTGCTTATAAGACAATGGATCCTCAACTCCATCATCAGACATGATGACTTGGGCTTCAATCAAACTCATGTAGCATTCCAATGGATTCGCAACCCTCTCACTATGTTGAGGCAGTCTCAACTCTTTAGATGGTTGACTAGATGAACCGACATCAACAACTCTTGTTGATCTATCAGTTTGTTCAACAATTCTTGTTGAACTCTCAGTAGTCTCACCAAAAATCTCATTTAAAACAAGCTTACTTTGTGGTTTATGATCCCTGATATGGTCTTCTTCCAAGAAGATAGCATTTGTCGACACAAACACCTTATTCTCACTGGATCATAGAAGTATCCACCCTTCGTTTCTTTGGGGTAGCCTACAAAGAAGTAAACTTTCGAACGTGGTTCCAACTTTTTAGGGTTAGCCACAAGCACGTGGGTCGGACGTCCTGAAATCGTGAAGTGGCGTAAACTACCTTTACAACTTCCCATAGCTCAAAAGGTGTTTCAGAAATACTCTTTGAGGGAACACTATTCAAAATGTCACATGCAGTCTCCACTGCAAATCCCCAAAATGAGTTTGGAAGACGAGTATAACTCATCATAGAGCGAACCATGTCCAACAAGGTTTTTTTTCTCCTTTCTGCTGAGGTGTACTTAGGGTCGAGAGTTGGGACATGATTCCATGTTTTATCATATAGTTTTGGAATTCTAAGTCCATATACTCTCCACCACGATCAGATTGTAGTGTTTTTATCTTCTTACCTAATAAGTTTTCAACTTCAGCCATATACTCCTTGAACTTTTCAAGAGCGTCGGACTTATGTTGCATTAGGTATAGATACCCATATCTTGAATAATAATCTATAAAAGAGATGAAATATTCATACCCACCTTGAGCTCTAAAACTCATCAGACCACAGAGGTCTGAATGTATAAGCTCCAGTGTTTCCTTAGTTCTATAACAATTTCCAGTAAAAGGTCGTTTGGTCATTTTTCCTTCAAGGCATGATTCACATACCGACAATAAGTTTTCTTCTAAACCTTTTAGAAGTCTACATTTCACCAACTTCTCAATCCTATTGAGGTTGATGTGATCTAACCTTAGATGCAAAAGATGGACGTTTTCCTTAGGAGAAAACTTTAGTCTTTTTGCAATTGTTGCTATTTTGAACATTTTAGTATTAAGCAAGACTTTTATTACTAACGACATTAGTACATACAAGTTATTTTCCATTGAACCAACTCCAATCTCCATACCATTCTTGAAAATAAACACTTTATTCTCATAAAAAGAGATGGTATAACCTTGTTCAATCAGACAACAAACTGAGATTAGGTTCCTCTTGATATGAGGAACTACATAAATATTATCCAGTAACAGATAACGTTTCTTGTCCAAAAATAACTTCAGCCTGCCTATAGCAACAACTGAAAAAACCTCACCAGTACCAATTCAAAGAGTCAACTCTCCATCTTCCAATGTTTTTCAGGAACTAAATCCTTGGTAGGAAGAACTTACGTGATTAGTAGCACCTAAATCAAGTATCTAGGCAGAATCATCATTCTCTACTAAATAAGTCTCTAAGACAAATAAATCACATTTACTGTCTTTAGACTTCTTCCTCTTCTAGAGAGTAGTGGGATCAGTATCAGAACCAAAATGAACTCCAAGTTCTATTTCAGAGAACAATTCTCGTCGATGAACTTCATTAGAATCAGCAACAATTCTTTCTCTTTTAGACCATTGACATTCAAGAAAGACTGGAGCTTATCTTGGGAACTGATACTACTGGTTTCTTTGTCATCCATCCCCTTTTTCTCAAAAGGTGAGAACTGACGTTCAAACAATTCTTGCAATGAGTCTATAATCTTACGTGCAATGACTATGTTTTCTACCCTTTTGGCCAATGCATTAGGTATGCTATCCAAAATGTGAAGTGGGCCATCGAATTAGCCTTCATCCACACCTCATATGCATTATGAAAATTTTGCAATGCATCAAGGGTTGGGACTTGAGGACACTTCTTAACCATGACAAACTCAAAGTCCTTTACCACAAAATATGTTTTAAGAGACTCTTTCCAATATATGTAATTGGTAAAATTAAAAGAGGCAACTAATGGAAAATCATACATTTGCTGAAAAACAAACACATTGATCTACATTAGATTTTAGCAAATACTCTTGAAAAAAAAATCCAATTTGGTTTAGCAAAATCTAAATGAACTCCGTGTGACGTCTAGTTTTGCAATGACGCTTCAGTAGTTTAGGACAAAAGCCACCGAAGGGTAGGCAATGTATCCCTCATCTGAATTGAGACACTCTTAACTAGTCAGTAACACTAGAACAACTTTTGTTTCTATAACGACTAGTCATTATTGATTTGGTCAAGAAATTAAAAACTTGCTTAACAATTTCCTGTAAGTGTGGTCCTTCATTTTAGATCCTAGAGTTCCGCCCCAAGCAGCCAATCTGAAGGGAAAAAATTCGATTGGGGGAAAAATAAAGCGACCCTATCCATTTTTGAAGGTCCTTTATAGATAAATTTAATACAAATTTAATCTTTTATTCAAATCAGTTTAATCCTATTAAATCGATTCAAAAATTAAACTTAGGTATCTAATCTCATTAGAACCATGAATTTAGGTCTATCTCAATCAAATTTCAAAACCCTTTTAAAACAGAGTTCACCTAAGTTTGCATGCAACTCTTTCGTATTGATTTTAGTTCTAATTTCCATTATAACACGTATAACAGGAAACAACTAAAACCAACCACAATGCAAAGCAACACATACAAGGCATTCATAACTCTTATAAATAAGCCTAAGTGTCATGCTCCATGCATTGTTCATTCATTACTTCTTTTATATAACTCTTATATAACTAAAGTAATGAAACAAGCATACATGCTCTCATACACCCTATACTATAAATATTATAGTATAAGATGATGCATGAATATGCTTAATGCATGCACAAATATAACTCTTATATTATATGATGCATGAGCATACTGCTTTCTTGTAATTTCATCATGCCATTAATTATAACACTTATAATATATGATGCATGAATAAAATGTATAACCTAAGGTGAGATTTAAAACTACATGGCTAAATGGTCATGTAGACGACTACTATACTATGAAGCATGATCGTCTAGACGAACGAAGAGCAAGCGCTAAGTAACACTTACTGAGCGATTGTGTAGCCAATGATTATGCGATGAAGCATGCTGCCCTACACGATCGTTTAGTGCACGCGCCTTACCATGAAACGAGTATCCCATACTCAACAAACGTTTACCCCCATTGTTTACACGATCTGACCAAATCTTGGTCTTCTTCTTCCTCGACATAAAATGGATCTCCATGCCTTGAAACTTTATCACGAGCGACTCGAACAGATTCAAACGTTTTGAATTATAGACTCGATAGCAAGTTAATATGTCCAAAAACACAGGGGCCCTTACAATTAGTTTGTAAAATGTAAAAGAAATCATTAACTAGAGGCAATCATCCCAGAAACTCTATTAGTCTACATCCATAAATACATTTAACATTTAAATATAATGTAGACATGCTTACCACCCACCAAGAATGTAAATGCAATTCAATACAGCAATGGATTTGGAATATCAGAACCTGGCTCTAATACCAATTGAAGGAAATCTAAACGGAGATCTCCATGAGTGGAAGCAAGATCTTTCCAAGCCTATTGTGTAAGAATAAATGCATTCACGAACATACAAGAATAGTTATGCATTATAAAGAAAATTACAGCATGCTATCTTAACTAAATACTGATACTAGGGTATGCCCTAGTTTATTGTATATTGTACATTTTATATTGTATAGTAAATAATCTCCCACTCCAATCTTCCACTTGTCCTAATGACTCGGGAGACTAATGTACAACACAATATAAAATGTACAATATACAATAAACTAGGGCATACCCCAGTATCTGTCTCTTATACACATCTAGATGTGTATAAGAGACAGATTGTTATCACAATAAAGAGTGATAGGCAAATCCATATTTGGAACAACTTCCAAATCTGAAAGGAACTTCCTCAGCCAAACAGCCTCTTTAGCTGCTTCACAAGCCACTACGTATTTGGCTTCCATAGTGGAGTCCGCGATGCATCCTTGCTTGATGCTTAGCCAAACTACAACCCCTCCATTCAGAGTAAACATTGACCCCGATGTCGATTTACAAGAATCTCGATCGATTTGAAAGTCAGAGTCCGTGTATCCTGTAAAGATCAGATTCTTATTTCATACACAAGCATGTAGTCCCTCGTTCTCCGAAGATACTTAGGATTGTCTTGATCGCCGTCCAGTGATCAAATCCTGGATTGGACTGATACCGACTGATAATCCCTACTGCATAGCAAATGTCGGGTTTGGTACACAGCATAGCATACATCAAACTTCCTATAGCAGAAGCATAAGGAATCCATCTCATCTCCTCAACCTCTTGAGGTGTCTTAGGACATTGATCCTTAGACAGAACAATTCCATGCCTGAAAGGTAACAAACCCCTCTTGGAATCTCGCATCTTGTACCTGATCAACATTTGTCAATGTACAATGCCTGAGTCAGAGCTAACCATTTGTTCTTACGATCCCAAATGATCTGGATCCCGAGAATATATTGTGCCTTACCCAAATCTTTCATTTGAAACTGGGCAGCTAGCCAACTCTTAATGCCAGTCAGATATCCTACATCATTCCCAATGAGTAAGATATCATCCACATACAATACCAGGAAAGCTACTGAGCTGTTGATGATCTTCTTGTAAACACAAGGCTCATCAACGTTCTAGTCAAAGCCAAACGACTTGACAGCAGTGTCAAATCTGATGTTCCAAGATTGAGATGCTTGTTTCAGCCTATAAATGGACCTATTAAGCTGGCAAACTCTTTGCTCTTGATCTGGAATTACGAACCCCTTTGGTTGAGTCATATAGATGGTTGATGACATGCAGAAATGATGTCATCCTAGGCCTTTTTCTTAGAATTATAAAGGTCGTTAAGCAGAATATGCATCAATCATGATAAAAATTCACGAGAAAATGAGCTTGCGTCGATCAGCATGTTGAATCTCAGCTAACTCGTTTTTTTACGTCATTATGCATTCAATGTTCTATTTTTGTAGCTAAAACAGGAAATGGATGCAAATGCAGAAATTGGACCACAACATAGACGACCGCATACAGAGAAACTCTCTATCGCAAAGGCAAACACATCGATTAACACATGGATGTTGCGGTAATCAGCCGTATGCGTCGATCGCATGGGAGTTGCACTCGCCTAGTGATTGCGGTCATTGTGTAGAGTTGCGGTATTAAGTGAATGCGGTCATTGAATGATTGCGACTACGCAACAACACATACTAATGAGAGCAATGCAAGGTTGGTGGAATGAACGCATCAACGCATCTACCTCGAGAAAAACTAAAAGATATTGTTGACATTTCACCTACCACGCTATTAGTGGCAGAGGTTCAGAAAGGACTAATGCGTCGAATGTCAGACTCAGAGCAGTCCATTAATGTTGTCGATGACCCAAGCTCTATAAATAGAAGCCGATGAGCAGAAATTCAAGTTGTCTGGGGATTACCCCTGCAATCCGGGGATTTTCCCCGTGATCTAGACAAAATGCGTGAGAAGACGCTTGAGGGTTCTTCACCTCCTTCATCCATTCTGAGTGACAACTGGAGCCTTCGACTGGAGCTAGATCTTGAGAGAGTCATCTTCTTCGCCATCCATGGCACCACCGGCAGCCTTGATGCATATTCGCTGGAAGCAAGTCTTTGCTTCCAACCGATCATTCCATTTCCCTTTCTTTTCTCATATTGTATTGTATGACATTTTGTGATTAAGAAATTAATGCAATTTATTTTTCAATGCGACAATGCTTGTCTATAGGTTAACGCATTGCTTGTCTATGAGTAAAGTCAACAACAATCAAATGCCCGAGATGGTAAGTGGTTGGTCACATTAAGCAAGGTATGCATTGGTCACTAGAACTTGAGAGAGTGGTTACCTTGTCCTATGGGTACTTCATGTGGTTACCTTGTCCTATGGGTACTTCATTCATCATTTAGGCATACTTGGGAGAGTAGTCTAAAACACAAATCTAAAACTTGAGAGAGTGGATTGGAATGCATAGGCAAGAATGGGGAACTTAGGGATAAGCTCCGTTTGCTATCACACAGCGTATGCACCTTACAGATTGGATACTGCATGCGTCCAGGAAGTAGGATAAGGGGTTATGCAGTAGCCATACTCATGCGGCGGAAGCTAGTGAGCTGGTTATGGAGGTCTAGGCAGGCATAGGCTTCTCGGCAATATCGCAGATACATCGCATATGTTCTAGCATTAGGTTCACGTGTGTGTAGCATGATTGCATGGCTTGCGTTGACTAAGGTTGCCCTTGCGGTCACTCTTAAGGGTTGTAATGAAATCATATCCATATTTTATCTATTTTCCCATTTATTTATTTCATGCCAAGGGTTGTCGTATTTCTACCTCTCATGCATATTCTCATTGCGTTGTCTGTTAGATAGGAGTAGAAGTAGGGTAATTTAACAACCTCCCTTCCATTCTTTTATTTAAATCGCCACATGCACATCACCATATTCATTGTGCTACAAGTCCCTGTGTTTGACCTCGGATCATTTGAGAAACTTGCGTTCGTGTTATACTTGGCGTGAACACAAGAAAACTTGTGACAGGACGCATGGTCATCGCATACATTCGTTAATGCATTATCATTCCAACGCATAACCATCGACACATGACTATCAATGCATATCGTAGGAACATGCATCGCATATTGCGTCCAAGGGATTTTAGTTGTTGAGTAAAATTGACTTCTAATTTCCCGTCATCAAGAGAAATCTCTGATCAACGATAGAACAAGATCCATTTTGTATCATATCTAGGGATTCCTGGGTTCGGTGTCGTTGCCGGGGACTTGACAACTAATTGTTTGTTAAGTTTTGTGTCTCTGCAAGCAAACTTTTTATCATAGGAGTATTGCAGCTTGTGCGACCAGGTTGCAAACAATATTGAAGTGTAGGCGATGTGCTGAAAGCCAATGTTGACCCCAAGGTAGAAGGGCAATCAGTCGAAAAAGAGCTGAAGGTAATTCTAAGCACATGATGATTGCATGCGCCCAACAATTGCCGGAAGTTCCAAAGGTCAGGACATGATTCTTGACCCAAGCAGTTGAGAGCAATCTCCTATATGGAAGACTTCTTGCAGTGACAACACTCCAATTTTTTCAGGGACGTCTTTTACTCTATCTTTAACTTGCTTTCGTAGCTTAGGTTATTTTTATTTTTATTTTCATTGTTATTTTGGATATATGGCTGCTTCCTTGGTTGTGGCACGTTTGCTCTTGTAGGTGCAACAATAAGTCTCCTCGGTTCGTAGTCCAACAGAAGAATTCCTTTCATCCTTCAACTCATGGCTTCAATCGCGTGAATTCCAACGCATGATCGCATGCGTTGTTCTGCCTAAGGTTTTTTCTTGTTATCTTGTAAGCCTTATCCTTTTGAAATTTTGTCTTTCCCAATCGTTGTTTTGCGATGTTTCTATGATGGTACGTATAGTTCACTGCATCTTCTAACTAATCAACGCAAGGCGTTCTTTACTTTTATTAGCTTCTTCAAATTTTGAAAGTCTTAAATTTTATTTTGTGCAAACCTTTGTTCAAAAATTTATCATCGCATTCTTGTAATTTTGTTTTTAGCTTTGCGGTGAGAATGCTGGCAACCTCTAAGTTTGGGGGTGGCAGCGGTCTCAGAGAATTGCGTTATTGCATTACGATCATTTTCCATTTAGAAAGGAAATCTTGACGTCTATTTTCCATATTTCATAATCATAAAATGTGGCTATGGACAGGAGAATCTGGATAGACTTAAGCATGACAACATGTGAGAAAGTTTCATCATAGTCAACTCCCTCAACCTGTGTATAACACTAAGCCACGAGTCTAGCCTTAAAGGTTTGCACCTTTCCATCTACACCTCTCTTTCACTTATAGATCCACTTACACCCAATAGGTCTTACCCCATCATGTGGATCAACAAGCTCTTAGATGTTATTGAAGTACATAGACTCCATTTCCTGGTTCATGGCCTTAACCTATTCATCTTTGTCAACATCCTCCATTGCTTTCTTAAAAGACAATGGATCCTCGACCCCATCATTCGTAATGACGTTTTGGGCTTCAGTCAAACCCATGTAGCAATCCGGTGGGTCCATATCCTGTCTCTTATACACATCTAGATGTGTATAAGAGACAGGTGTCGGACAGCCCCAAATCCTGAAATGGCGTAAACTACCTTTACGGCCTCTCCATAACTCAATAGATGTTTTAGAAACACTTTTTGAGAGAACGTTGTTCAGGATATAACATGCAGTTTGCACTGCATAACCCCAAAACGAGTTTGGAAGATGAGCATATCTCATCATAGACCGAACCATGTCCAACAAGGTCCCGTTTCTCTTTTCTGATACACCATTCTGCTGAGGTGTACCTGGGGCCGAGAGTTGGGATGCAATCCTATGTTCTATCATATAGTTTTGGAATTAGAGGTCCATATACTCACCACCACGATTAGATCGTAGTGTTTTTATCTTCTTACCTAACAAGTTTTCAACTTCAGCCTTATACTCCTTGAACTTGTCAAGGGCTTCAGGCTTAAGTTGCATTAGGAAGAGATACCCAAACCTTGTATAATCATCTATGAAAGAGATAAAATATTCATACCCACCTCGAGCTCTAACATTCATCTAACCACAGAGGTCTGAATGTACAAGCTCCAAGGCTTCCTTGGCTCTGTAACCTTTTCCAGTAAAAGATCATTTGGTCATCTTGCCTTCGAGGCATGATTCACATACCAGTAAGGAGGTTTCTTCTAAACTCTTTAGAAGTCCACTCTTCACCAACTTCTCAATCCTATCGAGCTTGATGTGACCTAACCTTAGATGCCAAAGATGAGCGTTTTCCTTTGGAGAAACCTTTGGTCTTTTAGCTGTTGTTGCCGTACTGAACATTTCAGTGTTAAATAAGGCTTTTATGACTAATGACCTTAGTACATATAAGTTATTTTCCATTGAACCATAACCAATCTCCATTCCATTCTTGAAAATAAACACTTTATTCTCAGAAAAAGAGACGGTATAGCCTTGCTCAATGAGACAAGAAATCGAGATTAAGTTCCTCTTAATATAAGGAACTATAAAAACATTATCCAGTAACA
The DNA here is from genome assembly GCF_009727055.1 of Benincasa hispida. NCBI lineage: Eukaryota > Viridiplantae > Streptophyta > Magnoliopsida > Cucurbitales > Cucurbitaceae > Benincasa > Benincasa hispida. The sequence goes on along the minus strand of NC_052356.1, from coordinate 59,627,160 downwards.
GATAACGTTTCTTGTCAACAAATAACCTTTGCCTGCCTATAGCAACAGTTGAAACAACCTTATCATTACCGACTCGAAGAGTCATCTCTCCCTGTGGCAACGTTTGCCAAGAATTAAATCCTTGGTAAAAGGAACTGACATGATTGGTAGCACCTGAATCTAGGATCCAGGAAAAATCATCATTCTCTACCAGACATGTCTCCAAGACCAATAAATCATATTTACTGTCTTGTCTCCTTTTTTGGAGAGTAGTGGGATGGAGGTCGTTTGCCACGAAATTCGTTTCACACGATTCTTTCCACTGTAATAAATCAATCATTTTTAAAAGCTTTAAACGGAAATACTAACGAGTTGCTGAAAAGAAAAACACATTAACCTACGTTAGGTTTTAAGAAAATACCCGTTGTAAAACAAAACAACATCCAATAAGGTTTTAGCAAAACTTATATGAATCCCATGTGACATCTAGTTTCGCAATGACGTTTTAAAGGTTTAGGACGAAAACCGCCAAAGGGAGGTCAGTTATACCTCTTTTGAATTGAGAAGTTCTTAACCAATCATTAATACCAGAACAACTCGTGTTCCTATAACGACAAGCCATCATTGATTTGGCCAAGAGATTATTAACTTACTTAACAATCTCCCGTAAGTGTGACCTACCAATTTAAGCCCTAAAGGTCCATCCCAAAAGGCCAATCCGAAGGAAAAAAAATCCGATTGGGGAAAAACCTAAAGCGACCCTATCCATTTTTGGAGTTCACCTTGATATTGACCAACTGCACAAAACCCATCCGAAAGGGGCCGCATCGAAGACGACACGAAGGCATACAGAATGATCTCACGATGTGAACCAATGATAGAGACGATAGGACTTGTTGGCACACATCCTTACCCACTTACTATAAATACTCTCTCCGTCCACCTTGATATTGACTCATGCAAACACCATCCGAAGGAGGATGCATCCTGGGGCATCTCGAGGCCAAACATGAATCTCATGGTGTGAACATACAGAGAGAAACATGAATGGAATCATAGACATATCTGATATGCCTTCTCCTCCCACTAGGTATTTTATAACCTAGAGTTTAGTTTACTTAGAAAAAAACATGGCTAAGGATTTTAACTAAGTGACTTTTAGGTTTTCCCAAGAGTAACTTTTACTTTGGATAGTTGAACAACTTTTGATCATCATCCATTAAACTCTTTAACGGAGTCTTTGACCAAAACGTCGCATGCTTGTTGAAAATCTATCTAATTCACCTTTCTAGGTAGGTTATTAGGTAGGGGTGTTACGTTTCCGTCAACTTAAGAACCTCAGCCTAGCTAGAACCTGCCTTAGACAAACAGTCCCTTATAGATAGGTTTACAACAAATTTAATCTTTTATTCCAACCAATTTAATCCTATTAAACCGATTTTAAAAGATTAAGCTAGGTTACTAAACTCTTTAGAACCACTTGAACTTAGGTCTATCTCAATCCAATTTTTAAAACCCTTTTAAAAAACTTGAGTTCACCCTAAGTCCGCATGCAACTCTGAATTATTGATTTTAGGTCTAATTTCCTTTATAACACTTATAAATGGAAACAACCACAACGCAAAGCTAACACATGCAAGGTATTCATAATGCTTATAAACGGCCTAAGTGTCATGCTCAATGCATTGTCCATTCATTGCTACTTCTTTTATATAATACTTATACAAAACCGCAATGAAACAAGTAAAACATGCTTCAATTCACCCTTAGACTATAACATTTATAATAAAAGGATGATGTATGATAATGCTCAATGCATGCAGAATATAAATCTTATATTTCATGATGCATGCACATGCTTTCAAATAATTTCTTCATGCTTGATTATAACATTTATAATACATGATGCATGAGTAATTGCACAACCTAAGGTGGGTTTTGAAGTATATGACAAACACTTTGACATATAAGAACCATACATCACATGTATAAGCAATAAAAGTTGATGAACCGGGTAAAAGTTCCTTAAAACACAAAATGGAAAGCTATCTATTACAAAGACAAGGAGTCTCCGGTTCAAACAGGCGAATCGGGTCTTGAACCGCTCGGCAAAGCATCGCTTCTTCAACCATCCATCGTGTACTAAGCACCCCGCGATCATCTACACGATAAAACAAACCCTTTGTTCTATCTCTTACCCACACTCCCAGAGTTAAACGATCGTTTAGCATTACTATACGATCGTTTACCTTTACTAAGCAATGAAGCCTAAAGTACATGATCGCTTAGCGTGCACCGCACGATGCCCGCCTTTCGCGATTGTCTAAGCGACTGCGATGCCGCGAAGCACCATCGCCTAAGTGATCAGTTTAGCTAGCGTCTCCGTATCATATACATGTGATCGCATAGGTAGTAACGATGTGCTGAAGCTTGCTAACTACACGATCGTCTAGTGCGCACCTTCTACTAAACGACGAGCATCGCATGCTCCCACTATGATCGTCTACCTCCAGCGCTTACGTGATCGCGCCACCAACACTACACGATATGGTAAACGATTTACCCCATCATTTAGCATTAGCTAAACGATCGTTTAGAAAATACTATACGATCGTCTAAAAAAAAACTAAACGATCGCTTAATAAAATCCCAACGATCGTTTACATGAGGCTACACGATCCGATCAACGCTTGATCTTCTTCTTCGTTGAGAACTGCATCGCCATGCGCCGAAGCTTCATCACGAATGACTCGACGAACTCGAACTTTTCAAATTACAGACTTGATTGCAAAGTTAATTTCGCCCAAAAACACAGAGGCCTTTACAATTAACACTTTGTAATAATGAAAGCTTTAAAAAAAAGGCAATTTAAACCCGAAACATTCATCATATTCATCCACAAATGCAGCAAACGGTTAACTAAAAATGCAGAAACCCACCGCGACTATAAAAACCGTTCGATTCAGATCTGTAATTTGGAGTATCAGAGAACCTGGCTCTGATACCAATTGAAAGAAATCAGAATCCCAATTTTCGTGAGCAGCGGAAGCAAGACCATTCCAAATTACAATCATGAATAAAAAAATCATTTACAGTCGACTTCAATACACACGGTTATGCAAATATACAGAGAAATTACAACATAAACACAATAAAAGTATAGAGGAAAAAAACTGTACTAACAACGGCAGAAGCGTCTCCACGCTCTGATGCACACTCCGATCGAACAACGACAACCATGAGCACTCGATTACACGATGCAACACCGCACGAACACTTCGCGCTCGTTCTCAACGATCTCCTTGGTCACGAACTCCTCCGCAACAACGAACGGCCTCCGCAGCACCACGGACGGCCTCGGCAAAACCTCGACAGTGTCGAGTTGAGTCTGACACCACCAACAAGGAAAGCTTGGTATTCTCGGTGTGAGAATCCAGAGGGTGGGCTCTGTTCGAACTTAGTGTGAGGCTGTTGAGTCTGACACCACCAACGATTAGGCAAGTGGAGAAGTCGGAAACTTATCGTATAGATCGATGCCCAATCGTTTAGATAAAATTGTCCGATCGTCTAGTAAAAGCTATACGATCGTTTAGCTCTATCGTCTAGCTCGGTCGATTCTACATGGTCGTTTACCTTGGGCCAGCAATCGTCTAACAAAGCTATGTGATCGTTTAGTAAACACTGCACGATCGTTTAGCTAGCACCTGCACGATCGTTTACCTAGCTCAGCCGTCGTTTAGTAAATCTGTATTTACTTGACGACTTCCATGAGTTTCTTTTCGCCAGAGAGAAAACTGAAAACTTTTCAAACTTTTGTGAAAACTTCTGTAAAAAAAAAAACTCCTTTTCAAAATAGGAAACTGATTTCCTTTTAAACTTACGGTGACCATGATCAATAACCACCCACTACTTTGGTCATTTAAAAGAAAAAGTATTAATTATCTAATAATTAATATTATTATAAACATATATGATAACCAGCTTATCATACTATATTTATAACCTATAGTTTTAATATTTCATCTCATGAAACATATAAACCATATTTCTTTTCCTATTCCATGGTACTTAATGTAAATCTCATTTACATCAATCCTCCACTAGATGTATCTCATACATCATATCGATTATATCACATATAATCAAAATACCTCTTGTCAATTTGAACATTTCAAATCAACACCAAGAACTGATCCTTCAACATGAATCCAAGCTACCAAGGGGCCTCATGAACCTATAGATCCGAAGCTCTAACAGTACGTGAATAACTGACTAAACTCTTTAGTCACGGGATCCACCATCCGTTAACTGCCGGCACTCCACTAAAGATCGACAACTGAACTATCCTCACTACAGATATATTATGTGTCCATCTTAACCAATGAGCAGTGCGACAACCCTTCACAGATCGCTCGTAAGTACAGTTGGGCCAATAATCGTTATGCCCCAGTAGTTACATCTGTCTTCTTAAGTACCACTAATCTCTCTAATAAACATAAATCATAGTCCTACTATGACTGAGTCTTCTCTTCCAAAGAGAAGTTGTGGCCACTATGTTCAAGCCCTAGAATCAGCCCTTAAGGGAGCAATCTCTCTACTTATCCCTACTTCAGGAAAGAAGTGAATTCCATATTGTGAATTGAGTTCCCAACTCCCAGATCAGAAAAGTCCCCAAAAAGGTAGGCATGTTGAGTTGGCAATCTGGCCACTCTCACCCATACTAATCAAAGGACTGCCCTCAAAGGCAGGAGTTCACAAAACACTCAGGATTGAGGTCGTGTCACCTATGGTCGTTTAGGTGAAATACAAGTCTCTAGTATCAACGACATTATATACAGAGTCTAGCCATCTCGTGGTCCAGGTCTTATACAAACTCTTTGTATAGGACACCTCTGCTCCACTTCTCCATACGAATGGTCAGAATCTACCATCTATAGTAGTTTACAATACTACAAACCTCTACAAAGCGGGTCGTATCCGTAGTGTCAACAGGATCAGGTATCCCACATTAATTCTTACACTACAAACCGATTTAGGTTATCACTTAAGGCATGATCCACTTGTATATTACATATATATGCTTAAGTTCACATAAGATAACCAAGGAGCTTTGTTTATTGGATATAAGTAAATGCCAGAATTAAATAACACTTATTTTATTCATTGAACAATGTGTATCTTTACAAAACAGCGAGACTTTGGGAGAATTAGGACACTAATCCCAACAAATACAATAGAAATTGAGAGACATACCTTGAAGAACTCTTATTTTGGAAATCTCTTGCTCTCATGAGCAATTGCATAGCAATATCTCGCTCTCATGAGCAATCGTCCAACCAACCTCTCGCTGTCGTTACAATCACGAACAGTCTGCTCCTCGAACAGTAACTCTTCGACAATACCACTCGGCAACCTTGGTATTCTCGGAGTGAGAATCCAGGAGGTGTGGGCTATGTGTGAATTTGGTAGAGGGAAGAAGGTAGTAAACAATCGAACTACACGACCAAATAAGTGTGAGAAAGGTTTTGTCTATCGTATAGATTGAGAGTGCTTGATCATTCAGTAATCTCTCACTCTCATGAGAATCGCCTAGCCAATCGTTTAGTAATATCTCACTCTCATGAGAATGTCTAGCCGATCGTTTAGTCTCTCGCTCAATCATTTACACGATCATCTAGCAAATCTCGCTCAATCATTTACACGATTGTCTAGAAAATCTCACTCAATCCTTTACACGAGCGTCTAACAAATCTCGCTCAATCATTTACACGATCGTCTAGAAATCTTGCTCAATCCTTTACACGATCGTCTAGTAAATCTCGCTCGATCGTTTAGTCTCTCGTGAAGGCCATCGTGTAGTCTCTCATGAGTAAATAATTAGTAAAGCAATTAATAAAGTGATCATTTATAAATTGAAAACTCTTTTCATTTTATCCTTCAGTTATTTAAAACTAAAACTAACATCTCACTTGCATGGTTAATAGAGAAAATAACCAACTAAACAATTATCTCGTAATTGTTTTTATTATAAATAAATATAACAACTTACTTATTATATTATATTTATAACCTATAGTTTTAATATCACATCATATGTAATATTTAAACCATAGTTCTTTTCTCCTTTATTTAATATAAATCATATTTATATCAATTCCTACAATTAATGTATCTAATACATCAAATCAATTATATAAAATATAATTGAATCAATTTAATTATATCATATATAATCAAATTCTCACTTGTTAATTTGAACACTTCAAAGTAACCCAAAAACTGATTCTCAACTTGAATCCCTTAAGCTACCAAGAGGACCTTATAGACCTAAAGCTTGAAGCTCCAACGGTTCATGAATAACTAACTAAACTCTTTAATCATGAAATTTAGCATCCGTTAACTGTCGAGCACTCCATTAAAGACCGACAACTGCACTTTTCTCACTACACATATATTTCTGTGTCCATATCACCAATCAATAGTGTGATGACCCTTCACAAATCGCTCATAAGTATAGTTGCTCAATTTTCCATTTTACCCCTGTAGTTACATCTAACTCCTTAAGTACTACTGGTTCCTCTAATGAACAACAAGTCATAGTCCTACTATGACTCAGTCCTCTCTTCCAAAGAGAGGGTGTGGCCACTATGTTCAAGACTCCAAATCAACCCTTAAGGGAGCAATTTATCTACTTACCCTAAAGAGTTAATTCCGTCTTGTGTAGTTGAGTTCCCAGCTCCCTAATCAGACGAATCCCCATAAAGGTAGGCTTATTGAGTTGGCAATCTTGCCACTCTCATCCATACTAATCAAAGGATCACCCTCATAGGCAGGAGTTCCCAACTCACTCAGGATTAAGGTCATATCACCTATGGTCATTTTAGTGAAATGTAAGCCTCAATTATTAATGAAGTTATATAAAGAGACTAATCATCTCGTGGTTCGATCTTATACAAACTCTTTTTATAGGACACCCCTGCTCACATGTCTCCACATGAATGGTCAGGATCAGACCATTTGTAGCACTTTACAACACTTGTAACATCTACAAAGCGGGTTGTATCCGTAGTGTCACTAGGATAAGATATCCCTCCTTTATCCTTATATTACAAACCATTTAGGTTATTACTTAAGGCATGATCCACTTTTATGTCTCACATACATGCTTAAGTTACGTGAAATAACGAAGGATCTTAGTTTATTGGATTGAGTAAATACTTATAAAATAACACTTATTTTATTAATAACAAAGTGTGTACAAAATGTTTACAAACTATGAGACCACCGGGAGAATTAGGACACCAATCCCAACAAACACGTTTCAAACTCAATTCATTTTAGACAGAAAATACAAAATTACTCCTTCATTCTTTGATTCTTCATGCAAAATGAAGTGTAGAACTGAAATTCTCTCTACCTCTCTTGATAATTTGCAGACTTCAAGAACATCCATGGAGCTCGAATTTACAGAAATAAAAGAAAGGAAAAGAAGTGTACACATGATGATTATAGTAGTTCGGTAATTATCTACATCTGCTTCTTCAAATATTTTTAAGCTTTGTTTGATTTCAAGAGTACAATCACCAGAAAGATGCTAAGATAAGTTCTCTTCTTCGACTCCCTCTCTAACGTTCCTTTGTCTCTTTTTTTTTTCATTATACACTTTTTTGCATAAATGAGAAGTACACGATTCATTCCTCTTCATTTTCCTTTTTTATAGAGGAGCTATATAAAAATAGTAAAATGTAATTGTTGTAACTATTTAGCAGATATTAACTAATTTCTATTTTAATCGATTTTGACAGGAAGCTAGAGATTTGGGTTTAACTCTTAACAATTCTTCATCTTGAAGCAAAATCTCTTTGAAGATCTTTAGCACCAGATGTTTATTTCTTTTCATTTAAATCTGCTACTTTGAGTAGATTAAGACAATGATCAAATTTAGGTTTTGGTAAAGCTTTAGTTAGAAAATTAGCTGCATTCTCTTCTATTTTAACTTTCTGAATGTTTACTATGCCCTTTTCTATGATGTCTCTTACAAAATATAGCTTCATATCAATATGTTTTGTTCTCTCATGATATTGTTGGTTTTTAGTTAGGTGTATTGCACTCTGATTCTCTCATAGAAGTTCTACTGATTCTTGTTTATAGCCTAGCTTACTGATTAGAATTGCAACCACAAAGCTTCTTTTACAGCTTCTGATACTACTATGAATTCAGGTTAAGTAGTTGATAGGGCAATTATTGATTATAGATTAGACTTCCAACTTATTGGGTTTCCTTCTAACATAAAGTTGAAATCGGTTAGGGATTTTCTTTTATCACTATCCCCTGCAAACTCTACATCAACATATCCTTTTAGGAGTGTTTAGATTCATTAGGTGCTTTGTAAAGTAGTCCTCTGTTCACTATCCCTACTAGGTATCGAAATACCCATTTGGTAGCTTCCCAATGATTATTCCCTGAATTTCCTATGTAACGACTGATATTAGCCATAACTTGCTTCTAAACTAGTTCTCTAGAAAAGTCTTTAGCAAAGAACTTAAATTGTTGGCCCATTGGAATATTCACTGCTTTAGCATTAGTCATGTTAAATATGTTTAGCACTTTCTGAGTATACTACCCTTGTGATAAGAATAGCTCATTTCTGCTTCTTTGTCTTATGATCTCCATCCCTAAGATCTTCTTAGCTGCCCCTAGATCCTTCATCTCAAATTTGGTATTTAATTGACCTTTAATCTCATTTTTCTTAGTCAATTCTCTCCTTGCCAACAACATGTCTTCTACATATAGCAATAAGTAGATTAAGCTACCATCAATAAGCTTCTTGTAGTAGACACAAGGGTCATCTAGGCTTTTAACAAAATCTATTTTACTGATGATGTCATTAAACTTCTTATACCAGCATCGAGGTGACTGCTTAAGACCATATAAAGATCTTTTCAACTTGCAAACTAGATATGTTTTCCCATGAATCTTAAAACCTTTAGGTTATTCCATTTAGAGCTCCTCTTCTAAATTTCCATGTAGAAAGGTTGTAGTAACATCCATTTGCTCTAATTGAAGGACTTCACATGCCGTAATAGCTAAGAGAATTCTTATTGATGTGTGTTTAACCACTAGAGAGAATATTTCTAAGTAATCAACCCCTTCTTTTTATTTAAAACCTTTGATAACTGGTTGGGCTTTATAATTTACTTCTTCATTGTTTCCCTCTTATTCTTGTAAATCCACTTACAAAGAATGAAGCCCTTGTCAAGTGGTTTGTCAGTTAGATCTCATGTATCATTCTTGTAGAGAGAGTCAATTTCTTTTTGCATAGCTACTAGCCCAATTGGTCTTTCTCATCACTATTCAAAGCCTCTTCAAAGATATTAGGTTCTTCATCATCGACTTCTATAGAATGATTGGATATGTAGTCAACTCTTGCAAATCTAAGTGGAGTTCTAGTAGTTCTTCTTTCTCCATCTCTTAAAAGAAGATAGTCATCTAGGTTTTTAGTTTGTCTTTCTTGTTTGTTTTCAGAGGTGCTAGGGGCATTTATAGACTGAGTTTGATCACTTCCAATCATAGAATTTCCAAGGTTTTAGTAGATTTCAAAATGAGAGCTGGTAGAGGGTTTATTCTAATTCATCAAAGCTTCACTGATTCAGAGTCCACATAGGACTCATCTTCCTTGGAGGTCACATTTCTGCTAATTAAGCTTCTGTTTGAATTAACATCCAATAGCTTGCAGCCTTTCACTCCCTATAGATACCCTATGAACATACACTTTAAGGCTCTAGGTTCCACCTTACTTTTCTTAGTATGAGCATAGGCGGTGTATCGAAAGGTTCTTAAGTTTAACAAATCAGAGGGTGTTCCTCTACACTTCTCTTTAGGGGTTTTCATGTCAATGGAAACACTAGGGCTTCAATTAACTGTATAGGTTGTTGTTGCCAGAGGGCTTCTATCTAAATATATCATATCATGTGATATAATTGATATGATGTATTTAGATACATTAATTGGAGGAATTAATATGATTTACATGTTTATATAATTGATATGATGTATTTAAATACCATAACATAGAAAAAGATCTATGGTTTATATGTTTCATATGATGAAATATTAAAACTATAGGTTATAAATATAATATAATAAGTTGGTTATCATATTTATTTATAATATATTAATTATATGATAATTATTATTTTTCTTTAATAACTGATTGAGTGGGAGGTTATTGGAAGTTTTATGGTAACTGTGAGATAAAAAGAAAATTTGTTTTCCAAATTGGTTGGTTGATTCTTTCAAATACATTTCACAGAAAAGGCTATCTAGTAAAAGCATTTTACTAAATGATAGCTTAGAGAGCATACACGATCGAGGATTGAGTTTAGTATACGATAGTTACTTGCTTACTCGTTGCTGCACGATCGAGTAGCAAAGTCTATACGATAGGCTTCTTCTTTCTAAATGATCGAGTATCTAGTCTATACGATAGACTTCATCCATCTCATATTTACTCGATCGTCTTTCTCCTTCATTCCTCTATCCAAAATCACACAGAGTCCACAACTCCTGGATTCTCACACCGAAAATACCAAGGTAACTCTTGTGGTGGTGTTCTAGTTTCATTTGATGTTCGAGGATCGAGTTGAACTCGATAGTGATCAAGGATTCTTCAGTTCGTGCTATTAAACGAGTTGTTGTTCTGATCGTTGCGTTCGAGTACTCTTTGGACGCGTTGGAGATTGATCGAGGGATACTTGAAGAAAGAGTTCTTCAAAGGTTTGCATACTCTATCCCCTGTTCTTCATTTATAAGAAGTATGCTGTAATTTATAGTATATGTATAATCGTTTCCGTTTAGACTGTAATTATTTGAGTTTTTTAACATTGGGATTTGGAACGTTCCGATTCCGCTCACTGGATCTTTATACTTAGATTTCCTTCAAAGAGAAGTTCCCTGTTGTTTGAAAGCTTTAGTAACACTAAAACTCTTCCAATGATCTCACATTCATTTATATTACCCATGTAAACTGAGTCTCCTTTCGAATTTGTAATCAACAAACCAGCTCTTCTAGGAAGTCATATGGGCTACATCCTGAGTCTAGAATTTAGTCTCCCTCTTGAGTTTTGATTTCCATAGCCCTTTTTCTTGCTATAGCAAGTACCTCAATGTACTCATAAGCTTCTTCACCAATAGACCCCTGATTTCTCCAATGTTCTCTTGATTTCCTTGGTTCATCTCTTTTATAGACTCTTTTTCTGTTTTCATCATCTTTGCCATAGGGTTTAAATCTTCTATTATCGTCTCTTTTGTGATGTTTCCCCCTCGCAAAGCAATTTATTTTAAAGTGTCATTCTTTATGAAAGATAAAACACATCAAAGTTGGTCTCTCTTTGTAAATTACCTGATTCTTGTTGAAGTGATTCTTCTTTGAATGGTTCTTTCTGATGGAGTAAAATGACTCAACTCCTCCAACACTCTTTCCTTCCAATTGCACCTATAATTCTTTGGTTCTCAAAGTTGTGATGATAGCATCTACTATCATAGACTCTCTCCAATAACCTAACTCATCCATAATATTTTGTTGCTTATACATCAGGTTGATCGAGTTCTTGGCACCATTGCGGGGATTAATGAATGTTTTATTTTATTATTGACTGCAACTGATCAATCATCCACATTGACTATGTTTCAAGAAAAATCTAACTCATTTTTGTGATGTTTCTTTTGCAAAAAGGGGTTGGTGTATGAGAAGAAGGCCTTACCTTTTTCAACCAAATTCTGAAATAGAAAAAACCTTTCGCCAGTGGATACAAGAACAAAGGCGAAAGTGTTAGAAGCATAGGGAGTTGAGCGCATAGGAGAGTCTTACTGAAGTCGTATTCGCGCAAAAAATCAAATGGGCCACCTTTCGGGAGGCATCCTTCAAACTCTCCTATGAATGGGGTACAATAGAATGGTGACCAACAACCATCGCAACAACCTAACCCCCAAAATCCTATCTTCATAGAATAGGAGAGAGATAGAGCCATTAGAGACTATATAACTCTTGCATTTCAAGCCTTGGACATTGGCATTCTAGATCCACCAAGTGGTGCATCCACATTTGGAATGAAACCTCTTATGTTTCAAATGCTGAACTCAATTGGTCAATTCGTCAGGCTACCTAATGAAAACCCCCATAAACATCTCAAACTTTTTATGTGAAGTTGTCGTTCTTTTAAAGTTAATGGTGTTTCTAAATGTGCATTAAGACTTAAGCTATTTCCCTATTCTCTGCAGAGAGATGTTGAAGCATGGCTTGACTCATTACCTCTAAACTTCATTATCACATGGGTTGACCATGTAGATAAGTTTCTAGGAAAATACCTATCACTTGACAAAAAGGCCAAATACGGTGGCGATATCCTAGCCATTGATAATTGAACCACCCGAGCTCGACTTAAAATCACTATTATCGCATCTAAAATATTTGTATCTTGGTCAAAACAACACTGCCAGTAATCGTTGTTGGAGAACTAGAAGAACAGAATGAGCAATTATTGCTGCAAATTCTAGGAAGACATAAACAAGCAATTGGTCGGATAATCATTGATAATAGGGGAACTAGCCCTGTATTCTGCATGCATCCTATCAACCTGGAAGAAAGAGAAAATAACTCAATTGAAACTCAAAGACGATTGAATCCAAATATGAAAAAGGTTGTGCGTAAAGAGATCATGAAATGGTTAGATGTCGAACTAACCTATCCTATTATCGACAACTCATAAGTGAGTCGGTCCAATGCATGCCCAAGAAAGGGGGCATGACTTTCGTAACTAACGAGAAAAATGAACTGATCCTTATAAGAACAGTAACTAGTTGGCACGTTTGCATGGATTATTGAAAGCTCAATAAAACCACGAAGAAGAATCACTTCCCATTACCATTTATTGATCAGATGATGAATAAGTTGGCAAGAAAGGAGTATTATTGCTTCCTAAATGGATACTCGAGTTATAACTAGATCACTATTGTACCAAAAGATCAAAGCAAAACAACATTCACATGCCCCTATAGTACCTTCACTTTCAGAGGTGTATGATGGTAATATTTCCAAACCTGGTAGAGTGAACCATTGAAGTCTTCATGGATGACTTTTCTGTACATGGAGAAACAATTCAAATTTGTCTAAAGAATTTGGAGCAAGTATTGAAGTGTTTTGAAGAAACAAATCTGGTACTTAACTGAGATAAATATCACTTCATGATGATAAAAGACATCGTCTTAGGACACAATATATCGAAACAAGGATGGGAATTGGATAAATCTAAGTTTGAGCTTATCTCAAAGCTCCTTACTCCCACTTCAGTTAAAGATTTGAGAGGCTTTCTGGGCCATGTAGGTTTTTACAGAAGATTCATTAAGTCCTTTTTGCACATCGCAAGACCCTTATGTAGATTATTGGAAGTTGGTCAGCCATTTTTTTTACCAAGAGTGTGAAGAAGCATTCAAAAAGCTTAAGGAAACGCTGACAACTACACCCATCAAGGTAGAGACCGATTGGTCATTACCCTTTGAGCTAATATGTGATCCCAATGACTTCAAATTGGAGCAGTGCTATTCTAGAAGAAGGACAACGTCATTCATCTGTTTTATTGTGCAAGCAAGACGATGAATGAATATCAAGAAAATTATACAACAATAGAGAAGGAACTATTCACAGTGGTGTTCGATTTTTAGAAATTTAGGTCCTATTTGTTAGGAACCTTAGTCATTGTCCACATTGATCATTTGACATTAAAATATTTACTCACAAAAAGCGATACAAAGCGAAGGCTAATAAGATACTTTTGCAAGAATTCGACATGAAAATTGTAGACAGAAAAGGAATGAAAAATCAAGTAGTTGATCACTTGTCACTACTAAAAAGAAAGGTGGTAAAATCTAATGAAGTCAAAAATGCCTTTATCGACGAGCAGTTGATGGCTATTGACCACATTCTATGGTTTGCTGATTTTGCCAACTACTTAGAAATTGAAGTTATGCCACTAGAAGCCACTAGTGTGAAATTGAGAATGTTTTTCAATGATCTCTAACAATATTATTGGGATGACCCCTACTCGTTCAAATTAGGACTGATTCAGATCTTGAGACACTGCGTTGTAGAAGAATAAGTAGCCACTATTCTTAAAGCATGTCACAAGGCTCCAAACGGAGGCCACTTCGCATGAATGAAAACAGCAACTAAGGTATTACATAGTGGTTACTTTTGGCCAACACTATTTAGAGATACTCATAAATTTGCTCAAGAATGTGACATTTGCCAAAGAACAGGAAATTTGACAGCTCGCAGCGAAATGTCAATGTATTACATTCTCGAGGTGGAGATCTTCGACATATGAGGAATTGAATTTATGGGGTCATTTCTACCATCGTTCTAGAATTTTTATACCCTTATGGTGGTGGATTACATTTTGAAATGGATAGAAGTAGCGGCAACTGAATCTAATGATGCCAAAGTTCCTCCTAAAGAATATTTTCTATAAATACGGATACCAAAAGCCCTAATTAGTGATGAATGAACCCACTTCATCAATAGAACTATGGCAAGTCTATTACAGAAATACAATCATCCACAGACCAATGGTCTGTCTAAGCTTTCAAACTGGGAGATCAAGAGCATTCTTGATAAAACAGTAGATCCATCAAGGAAAGACTGGTTGCTGAGGTTAGATGAGGCACTTTGGACTCATAGAATTGCTTTTAAGGCTCCGTTAGGAATGTCGCCATACCAAATAATATTCGGTAAAGCATGCCACCTGTCGTTTAAATTAGAGCATAAGGCATACTGGGTGATTAAAAAGTTAAATTTGAATTTGGGACAAGCTAAGAGAAGAAGAATACTACAGTTGAACGAGTTAAAAGAGCTTCTTTATCAAGCATACAAGAACAACAAACAGAGTAAAGAGAAAATGAAAAGGTACCATGATCAAAGAATTAGACCATCTAAGTTCGAGGAAGGACAGGAGGTGTTGCTATTTAACTCCAGATTAAAATTCTTTTCAGGAAAGCTTAAGTCAAGAAGTTAGGGACCATTTGTAATCTATAAGATTTACCTACATGGTGCCATGGAACTGAGGGACAAAAATAACAATGTCTTCAAAATCAACTTAGGCTAAGCCATATATCTAAGTATTTGTTAATTGTCCCAATATAACGTATATATTGAATAGTTTAACAATAAGGTCAAATTTATTAAATAATTTAATAAACTACAAACTTTATTGCATGCTTATGAAATCCTTTGACTAATTCACCTTCCAGGTCTGTTCCCAGGTTAGTGTATTCCCTTATAGTCAGCTTAAATACCCCAACCTTAGATAGAACATTCCTTAGACAAAGGTCACTTATAACCAAACTATTTTTATAAAATTAATCTTTTATTAATCTTTTTAATCATATTAAAAAAAATAAAAGATTAAATCTAATTTCTAATCTTTATTAGAAATATTTTACCACAAAATTTTAAATTTCAATTTTTAAACCTTTTAAAATTCATGAATTAAAACCCTATGCTTGCATGCAATTCTTTATTGTATATTTTAGTTTCAATGTTATATAACTTTTAGATAATTAATGAAATAAAACTATAATATGCATCTAAAGACATTACCAATATAACAATTATATTTAAACTAGGTAATGTCATGTATCATGCATAATTAATTTTAATTATAATTATTCTTTAATCATGCAATATAACTCTTATATTAAGAATAATTAATTAAAACCTTATTATATGCATTTTACTTCTATTAACATTTATAATATAACTATTATATTAATATTAATAAAACGATACAGTATACATGTTTTTAATCATTCATTAAAACATTATAATATACAAACTATATTATAATCATGCAAACTATATTGTATACATCATGCATGTACATACTTTTAAATATAACTTCAACTTTAAATATAGTAATCAACATATGATGCATGATCACGCTTAACCTATGGTGGGATTTTAAACTATATGGCATACTTTATGCAACATATAATTGATATGATTTAAAACATATATCACTTGCATTATTAAACTAAATAGCAATAGTAGACCAAAATTTTGGTATCCTAAAAAATAGAAAATAGATAAAATTACAATAATTTTAATATTTCTTGAAGAATGTATATAATATGGCACCAACATGTCGAACTAGGATTCTAAAACCTTAATTTTCGGCCAATTTTTGTATCTTTACACTCCCTAAAAACCTGCTTTATCCAGAGAAATCCATGATGCACAAACAATGTAAGCCAGAAAGTCAGACGTTTTTATGACAGATAAAATATGACAGCCAAACAGCACCTTGCACAAAACCCTCTTGGGTTTACACTCCAAATTCCGATTTTCTGCTCTGTTTTGAAACTTTTCACAGCCAAAAAATGTCAAGATTGACACAAACTTACATGACTCAATTTTGAAAGGATAGGCGAATACCCACCACGAAAGCAATCATGTCCCAATTCTAATTTTACATAACATAAAAAAGCATAGAGCATAAAGACAAGATATCATAATCTAATGAGCATGATTTTGTATAGAAATTAAAGAGGAAAGAGATCTTCTCTAATTTTCTCAAACCGAGATTTAAGCTACTTAGAGTAATCTTCCGAGTTATCCAAGTATTTCATTAGGTATACATAAAACAAGTGAAAGGCATGAGCTAAATATTACTTAGTACATGTTAGCTCAATGCTTCTCAACCATGAAGGATTTTAGCTGCTCATAATGAATAAGGAGAGTATAGATGAAATTTGAAACGATTGTGTATTAATACTAAAGAAGTAAGTCTTTGCAATGCTTAAATAATACAAATATGATTTAAGATAGAAAATAGAGAAAAGGAGTCAAGCTGTGGTGCACAATTTCTTATTTCCCCCAGCTTTCTAAGTGATTGCTTCACTATAAGTATTGAAAGATGGAGATTCTTTTCTACTCCTACAGGAAACCGAAGCCCTTACTAAGATTTCTGAATAGATGTAAAAGAAAAGGGACTCCTTTGGCAGAATGTGTACTCTTGACTTTTCTCTTTGCACGTTCCTCTCTCTTTTTGCATAGTGATTTCACGGCTATTTATATATGACGAGGATAACTTTTTTCCTCTTACTTATGATTGTGTTGATAAGGTGCATTAAATTCCATACCCTGATGCGCCGCTTGTTGCGCGTCAAAAGTTCATTGACTCTACAGTGAAGTTTTCTTATCAACCACCAACTCAATCTTTGATTTGACCTCCACCGCCCAAGTGTCGTGCCATATCCCATTACCTGGTGTTACCGACTTGCCTTGTTATGCGATCATGTGTAATGGTTGAGATTTCTCATTTGATATCATCATCAGTCATTTTGCACGTAAACAAAATGATTTAGCTTTAAAATAGTGTTGAGTGAATGCGATCGCATGCTGCAATTATTTCTATGAATTTTCTTAGTAATTCATTACATTTTCAGAGTTTTTTTTCCCTAATTGTTTTAGATAAGAGGCAAAATAACTTGTATTTCTATAGGTTATCAATCCCTTTTCTTCTTGTAGACTCATTTGCAAGTTATAGGTTTTACCCCATCAGGTTAACCTATAAGATCTTAGACTAAATTGAAGTACGTAGACTTCAATTCAAGATCCATAGCTTTTGATCTATTCATCTTTGTCTACATTCTCCATTACTTGTTTATAAGAGAATGGATCCTCAACATCGCCATTAGATATGACAGTTAGGATTTCTGTTAAACCCATATTACAAATACGCGGGTTTAAAACCCTTCCACTACATCGAGGTTCCCTCAATGGTTGAGGTGGATATGACCTACTAAATGAACTGACATCAACAACTCTTGTTGATTTACTTGGCTCTTCAATAACTCTTTTTGAATATTCAGTAGTTTCACTGGAAAGCTCATTCAATACTATTTTACTGCGTGGTTTGGGTTCTCTGATGTGGTATTCTTCTAAAAATTAGTTTTCATTAACACCAACACTTTATTATCTTTAGGATCGTAGAAATAACCACCTCTCATTCCTTTTGGGTGGCTTACAAAGAGGCATAATTTTGAACAAGGTTCCAATTTCTTAGAATTAGCCTCAAGCACATATGCTGGGCAACCCCAAATTCTAAAATGACATAAAATACTTTTTTTACCATTCCATAATTCCAAAGGCATTTTAGAAACACTGTTGGATGGAACACAGTTCAAAATATAGGTAGCAGTCTGTACAGAACGAATCAAGTAAGTGAGCGTAACTCATCATAGACCGAACCATGTCCAACAAAGTTCGATTTCTCCTTTTGATACACCATTATGCTAGGATGTACCAGGTGTTAAGAGTTGGAATACAATTCCATGTTCCATAAAATAGTCTTGGAATTTCAAATCCATATACCCTCCACCTCGATCAGATCAAAAGGTTTTGATTGTTTTATATAATGTATTTTCAACTTCAGTCTTATACACCTTTAACTTTTCAAAGGCTTCAGCCTTATGTTGCATTAAGTAAACATACCCATTTATTGAATAATCATCAGTAAAGGTGATAAAATATTCAGTCTCTCCTCTTGCCTTAACATTCATAGCACCACAGAGGTCTGAACGTATAAGTTTTGTGGGTTCTTTGGCTCTGTGGCCTTTCCCAGTAAAAGATCTATTAATCATTTTGCCTTTAAGACATGACTCACATACTGGTAGAGAATTTTCTTCTAATTCATTTAGAAATCCATTCTTAACCAACCTCTTAATCCTATTGAGATTTATGTGACCCAATCTTAGGTGCCAAAGGTGGGTTCTAAACAATTTAGTATTAAGGAGGGCCTTGGATGCTAACAGTCTTAGCACATAAAAGTTACTCTCTAACTTTGAAGAAGATGATATACAAAATAAGATCATGGGTCTGTTGGGGTTGATGCCCTAAATCTCATAGGGTCCTGTAGATTGTAAACACCCGTATGAACAAATACTTTGTGATGTATAATATATGATATTTTATTCACTTCAGTCTATGAAATATGAGATATTTTAGTTGCATTAACCACAAACCAATAAACTAAGATCCCTGATTATCGTTGTAACTTAAGAATGCATACGGAAACATACAAGTGAATCGTGCTTTAAGTGATAACCTAAATGGTCTATAGTATATAGATAAGGAGGGATACCTTATCCTAGTGACGTTATGAGTGTGGCCCGCTTTGTAGGTGTTACAAATATTGTAAAATGCTACAAATGATCTGATCTTGATCATTCATGTATTAGACATGCGAGCAGGATACTCTATACAAAGGAGTTTGTATATGACCAGAACACGAAATGTTTAGTCTCGTTATATAACACCGTTCATAATTGAAACTTTCATTTCACTATGATGACCATAAGTAACATGACCTTAATCCTGAGTGAGTTGCCTATGAAAGCAATCACTTGATTTGTATGGGTGAGAGTAGCCAGATCGCCAACACAATAAGCCTACCATTTTGGGGATTCATCTGATTGGGAAGTTAGGAACTCAGCTACACAAGATGAAATTCACTCCTTTTCTGAAGTCGGGATAAGTAGATAAATTATTGTCTTAAGGGCTAATTCCAGGGCTTGAACAATATGGCACGACACCTTCTCTTGGCCCGGGAAGGATTTAGTCATAGTGGGACTATGATCTATTGTTCATTAGAGGAATCAGTGGTACTTAAAGAGTTAGATGTAACTACAGGGGAAAAACGATAATTTTGCCCAACTGTACTTACAAGCGATTTGTGAAAGGTCATCGTACTATTGATTGGTTATATCTAATGGACACAGAAATATATTTGTAGTGCGAAGAGTGTAGATGTCGGTCTTTAGTAGAGTCCTCGACAGTTAACAGATGGTGATTATCGTGATTAAAGAGTTTAGTCAGTTATTCATATACCGTTGGAGCTTCAAGCTACAGGTCCATGAGGTCCCCTTGGTAGCTCAATCGATTCAAGTTCATAATCAATTTTTGGGTTAATTTGAAATGTTCAAATTAACAATAGGGAATTTGGTTATATATGATATAATTAAATTGATTCAATTATATATGATATATTTGATATGATGTATTTGATACATTATTATTGGAGAAATTAATATAAATATGATTTATATTAAATGCCATAAAATAGAAAAAGAACTATGATTTATATGTTGCATATGATGCAATATTAAAACTATAAGTTATAAATATAATACAAGAAGTTAGTTATTATATTTATTTATAATTTATTAATTATATGAAAATTGATATTTTTTTTTCTCTAATAATTACCTTAGTGGGTGGTTTTAGACCGTTTATGGCAATTGTGGGATAAAGATGAAAAATAGTTTTTCTATTCATTCCACAAAACAAGTTATCATTTTCACCATAGAGAGACTAAACTATAGAGCATTGAGTTCACTATACGATAGTACTCATTTCTACACGATCGAGCATCGAATCTATATGGTAGACTTCTTCTTCTATACGATTGTGTGATCGCATACTCAATCGTCTACTCCAATCCATCCTTTATCCAAAATCATACAGAGCCCACAACTCCTAGATTCTCACATTGAGAATACCAAGGTAATATTGTAGTGGTGTCTTGTTCTGTTTGAGGATCAAGTTTTACTCGCTAGTGATCAAGGAAGTTCCAGTTGCTGGTTGTATTTGTGTTGTTCGACACGTTGTTGACCGGTCAAGGGAAATACGTGAAGAAATAGTTCTTCAAAGGTATTGTCACTCGATCCTTTGTATTTATTTAAGAAGCATGTTGTAATTTGTCTTTAATGCTAATTATTTATGTATGATTGTAAATGTTTGAATTCTTTCACAATGGAGTTTGGAATGATCTACCTTCACTCAAAGGTCCCCTATAATTAGAGTTTCTCCAGGGTTCACTAGAGAGCCACTGCACTCTTCACACTATAGAGGTATTTTTGTGTCCATGGATATAACCGCTTCTAGTAAGTCAATCCTTTACAAGTTTTTCATAGTTACAACTGGGGTCAAATTACTATTTTACCTCTATAATCACCTCTAGTTCCTTAAGTCCCACAATTCTCTAATGAATAACTTGTTTATGGTCCTACCATAAACAAAATACCTCTCGAGTCGATGAGAGAGAAGGGGCTCCATTGTTCAAAACCCAGAATCCATACTTAAGGGAATAACTCCTTTACTTTCCCAAAAGACGGGAAAGAGTAAATTACATCTCGTGTAGTTATGTTCCCAGCTCCCTACTCAGTCATGTCCTCAAAATGGTAGGCATATGGAATTAAAAGGATTGCCCCTCATAAGAAAAAGTCTATAACTCACTCAGGATTGAGATTGAGTTACCTACGATTATCTTATGAAATATTAATCTTTTCAATCAATAGTGTTATAATGAAAGATTAATTTATTTTGCATGTCTATTACATGAACGACTTGAATCAAACAGTATATAACACTTTAACACTTGTAACATTTACAAAGTGGGTCGTATCCATAGTGTTACCAGGATAAGGTACCAAATCTTATCCATATACTATAGATTGTTTAGGTTATTACTTGAACATGATCAACCTGTATGTCTAACACATACTGTTCAAGTTATATTAAATAATCATAGATCTTAGTTCATTAGATTAAGTTGCACTAGACTAATAAATCATTAAAATACTTCTTTATTAATAAACAATAATGCTTACAAAAATTATAAACTAGGAGATTTAGGACATAAATCCGAATAATGTTGACGTCATTTAAAATTTGGTGGGTCAAACCTACCTATAAATAGGTTGATCTACCTCTCATTCAATTCACACCTGCCTTTTGACCTACCCAAGTGAAGTCCACTCTCACTCTTCCCTCGACTGCCGGCATATTTTTCTCCAATTCATCCATTCCTTCTCTGACTTTCATCTATGATCATCCTTCATCTTTTTCGATTAGCGATGAAGACTCCATCGAGCTCATCCAAGAAAGGTCGTTCGCCGTCAATTGTACAAACTTACATCTATAAGAGACCCACTCGGTTTCAAGAATCGAGATCAGTGTTAAAGCTTTGTGACGAGCAGCTCAACAAAAACCACCTCCACACCATCTTTGACCAACTCAAAACGATTTGCACATCCACCCAAGGCACGAAAGACTCAATCGGTGCCAAAAGCAAGCGGTTCGAAGGAAGGCTCAACTTTCCAACCATCCATGCATGAGCCCAATGAACTACGGGTCCGTTCTAAGGTTTGATGGGAATAAATTAGGCGAATTTGGGCTGAAAGACGACGAGCCCTAAACGAGGTGGTTTCTGCTAAAGTGCAACTGAAGGCGATTGTTCCTGTTAAAAAAGTTAAAACCACAAAAGCCTTTAACGCCTCATCTTCTTTTACCACTAACCTATAGACCCAAAAAGAAGTCCTCTCAATTTCTCTTTTAATTGAGAACTTCTGAAGAGAAGTAATGAGAAGTGTCATTCGCACGATGGAGGAATATTACCAACAATACTGGAAGGATAGATGTTATGAAGAGGCAGAAAGATGAGGCAGGCTTTGGCTGAGGATGAAAAAGAAAGGAGAAAGAAATAAGAGGCTGATAGGAAGGAACAAGAAGATGAAGAGTAAGAAATAAGAAAAGATATGGAGCGAGATACTATTAAGCAGGAAAGAAATTCAGAACACAAAGCTAGAGGGTTCCGAAGCAGATAAAAAGTTAAGGAAGAAGCACGAGAGAAGCAACAACAGGATGATGCGCCCGCATCATGTTGAATTATATGTCCTAAAACTCGTAGTTTGTAAACTTTAAACATATTTCTATTTACAATAAATATGTTATTGAGAGTATTTCAATAAAGTTGTTAATGAATATATAAATCGCATTCATAGATTCATAAATCCAACAAACTAATGAACCATTGGCTATAATATGGATACTTAAACTTTATGTAGAGACATAAAAGTGAATCAAGTTTTAGTATATTGCCAAAATGTTCCATAAGTATCACTTCAAGAATTTTGGACTTTAATATTGGTTGGAAAAAGTTAAACCAGATGTATATTGTCAGTTTTAAACAAAAAAAAAAAAAGATATTTAATGTCGGTTTTAAATCGACATTGAAGATAGGCTTTAGGTCTAATTTTTTTTTCTTACTTTATTAAAAAATCCCTTTCATTTTTTAACACTCTCGCGCCTATTCTCCTACCCAAACCCTTTCATTTCTCTCTTACTCGAACCCTATCTCTTCTTGGTCGTGCGAATCAGGGTGTCTGTCATCCGTCTGTGGTTGTCTGCCATTCGTTCGTCAGTGTCCATCACGTTTGAATCTCTCCTTGGTCGTGGGTCTCTGTCAGTCTTCAACAATGCAGATCTGTAGTCGTGGGTCTCTACCGTGGGTCTGTAGATCTGTAGAAATCAACTCTAGTTCCGTGGGTCTTTACAACATCGCTGTTAAGGCTACTGCTTTAGAATCCTTGTGTTCTAGATTTCGTTTACGTTGCTATTCCTCTTTGAAACTCCGAAAGGCCACTTCTCCTTCACCCAAGTTAGATTCTGAACCTCCCATGGAATTAGAGATGGGTGACTTCTTTGTCGTTTGAAAGGGGGATATTATTGAAGTATATAGAAGTTTTGGTTATTGTCAGGCGCAAATTGGATCTTCGGTATTCATTTCTTTAGATTTCAGTGGTGATTTTTGCCAATATTATCGTCGTTAATGTATTTGTTGTTCAGCTACTGGCTTATATTGATTGATTGTTTTCTTGCTTTCTCGGTAAACTTACTGACTAGTCTGCTTTGGTGCTTTTAGCTTTTTTGCATCAATTTATATTAAGCTTTTATATAACCTTTAATTGTTTTTTAAGCATTAGGATTTTAGTCTGCTTTGTTTTTGCCAATATTTTCTGTCTTGTTTATATAAGAAAATGGTAGAAGACAAATAATAACTCTACTCTTTAGAATTATTCAAGCATCCCATTGATTAATATTTTCACATATAGTGTTGGATAAGGTACCAACATGCAGCGGAAGTGACGAGGATCGATAAGCACTCTAATTGATTTTGGCAGAAAAGAAAACATGATCAAGCAAAATTTAATAGGTTTCAAGACATACCTTTGAAGAACCATTGAAATCTCGATTTCCAGCTGCTAATTCCTCCAAATCTTTGTGCAAACTACCACAAAATCTTCCCTAATATTCTCTTGGTACTCTAGATTGAATTGTGGGACTCAAAACAAGTTGGAATCAAAGGGAACTTGGAGAATGCTCACAGTAGGAAGCCAAAGGAAGAACACCTTCTTCACACGAATTTTCAGCTAAAATTCTATCGGTTGCCTTGCTCCAAAATCACTCCAATCTCTTCAATATATTGCAAACTATCATTTAAAGAGATTTGCTGCATGAGATACAGCTTATGCTTGGAGTAACTGAAGCTTGAAGATAATGGGTTGTTTGTGAGCAACTTGAAGATGAAGTTGGAAAAACCAATTCGTTAGACTGATCTAACTCTCATTAGTGGGCGGTTAAACTCATTAAACTGATCTACAGATCATGGGCTTCAGCAATCCGAGATTAATCGGCTAAACTCATTAGATTGATCTAACTCCCATTCGTTAACTAATGGGTCACTCCACTAAAGCCCATAGTTTAACTCCCCTCACTGTTGATATATTATGTCCACTTGATATAACCATAAAAAGTCAACCCTACACAGGTTGTTCATAATAATGGTTGGGTCAAATCCCTGTTTTACCCCCAAAATTACCTTTTGTTCCTTCAGGCCCCACTAATCCCCTAATGAACAATTGTTTTGTGATCCAATCAACAAAACTGAGTCTCTCTCGGGCTAGTGAGAGGGCGGGGCCCCTTGTTTAAGACCCAGAATCAATATTTAAGGGAACAACCTCTCTACTACCCTAAAAGCGAGTAGGAGCAAATTTCGTCTTGTACCCTATGTTCTTAGTTATCTATCCGGTCTTACCGTTGAAATGGGACATTTATTGAGCCGGCATTGTTGAACCAACCCTCACCTATGCAAATCTAAGGATAATTCCAAATAACAAGAGTTCATAGTTAGAAGATTAAGGTCAACTTACCTAGGTCATTGATGACATGCAGAAATGCATGTCATCTTAGGCCTTTTACTTAGAATTATGAAGGATGTTAGGCAGAAGTTGTGTCGATCATGATAGGAATTCATGAGAATATGAGTTTGCATCAATCAGCATGTCGAATCTCAGCTAACCCATTATTTTGCATTAATTATGTGTCAATGTTCTATTTTTGTAGCTAATGTACGAAATGAATGCAAATGCGGAAACCGGACCACCGCATAGACGACCACATGTGGAAAAATTCCATCGCAAAGGCAAACGCATCAATCAACGCATAGATGTTGCAGTAATCGTTCGTATGCGTCCATCGCATAGAAGTTGCGCTTGTCAGTCGATTGTGGTCATCATGTAGAGTTTCGGTATTAAGCAAATGCTGCCATTGAATGATTATGGCTACGTGACAACGCAAGGTAGGTGGAATGAACACATCAACACATCTACCTCGAGAAAATCCAAAAGATGATGTTGACATGTCACCTACCACGCCGTTCGTGGCAGAGGTTCAAAAAGGACTAACGCACCGAACGTCAGACTCAGACAGTCCAATTAATGCTGTCGGCGATCCATAGAAGCCGATGAGTAGAAATTCAAGCATCCAAGGTTTTCACCTGAGGTTCGCCTAGGGCGAATCCTTGCGATCCAAACAAACGCATGAGAAGATAGTTGAGAGTTCTTCACCTCCTTCATCCATTCCAAGTGACGATCGGAGCCTTCGACCGAAGCTAGATCTCGAGAGAGTCAGCTCCTCTGCCCATCCATGGCAGTACCGACAGCCTTGACGCACATCTGCTGGAAGCAAAGTTTTGCTTCCAGCTGGTCATTTCTTTTCCTTTCTTTTCCTATATTGTATTTTATGACATTTTGAATTAAGGAATTAATACAATTTGTTTTCAATGCATTTCTCTGTTCCTTCGACTCCATCTCCATCTTCTTTGCTTAGCATCTTTACTTTCATTGTAACACTTAGTGAGAGTGCTTGGGTATTGCATACTTAGTCATGTGGATTAGGGATATGAAGCATGTAGCAACGTACCGAGAGGTATGCGTTGCGTGAGTGTGTGAGTAACCTTATTTGCTTAGTGTGAAGTTGCAGCAATGTATGTCTATAGACTAACGAATTACTTATCTATGAGTAAAGTCGGCAACAAACAACTACCCGAGAGGGTAAGTGTTTGGTTGCTTTAAGCAATGCATGCATTGTTCACTAGAGATAGGAGTAATCTTGCATCAACCAAGTTCATGCATTTGTCTTGTTTTATGTTGTGCCCAACACCCTTTTAGAGCTACTCGAGAGAGAGTCTAAAGAAAGAACCTAATGACTCGAGAGAGCTAGGTTAGAATCTAGACTCGAGAGAGCGAGATTAGATCGACATAAGAAAGAGATAGGGACTTAGAGATAAGCTTTGTTTGTCAACATTGCATTACATGCACCTTAGGAATAGGTATAATATTATATGGTCGCATATTTGTGTGGATGTCATTTTTTCATCGCATAAATAGGAATAGAGGCTTATGTGTAGGCCCTGTAGACTTAGCGCATATATCGCATGCATTCTAACAATAGAAGCCGTAGCATTCGCACCGAGAGGTGGTTTACTATTGTATATGGGTTGCATGATTGCATTGGCTTGCGTTGACTAGGGTTGCCCTCACAGTCACTCTTAAGGGTTGCAATGAAAACATCTCCACATTTTATCTATTTTTCCATATATTTATTTCATGTCAAGGTTTGTCGTATCTCTAACTTTCATGCATATTCTCATTGTGTTGTATGTTAGATAGGAGTAGGAGAAGGATTAACTTAGAAACATCCCCTCCATTCTTTTATTTATACCGCCGCATGCACATCACCTCAAACATATAGCTACAAGTCCCTTTGTTCGACCTCGGATTATCCGAGAAACTTGCATTCATGTTATAATTGGCGTGAACGCAAGAAAACTTATGGCAGGACACATGGTCATCGCATACATACGTTAACGTATTTTTCATTCCAACGCATGACCATCGACGCATGACTATCAACGCATATCTTAGGAACATGCATCGCATACCGCGTCCACGGGATTTTGGCTATCGAGTAAAATTAACTTCTAATTTTCGGCCATCAAGTTTTTGGTTTCTGCCTGTTATCATAGTGCTAAGTTCTTAAACAATGTTGGATTGCATTAATGAAACATGTTAAATTGCGTCCATTAAGCATAAATTCTATAATATTGCAATTGCATGCTTTCAGTACATTAAAACTAGTGATTTTTGTATTTTTGTGCAGAATATGCGTTAACGCAATGTAAAGATTGCGATCATAGGAATTCATTGGTCGAGCTCAACTTCACCGCAAGGCTTTGCGTTGATCATGCTCACAAACTTTCGCCCGAGAAGGATTGTCGCAACTTGGTCAGCGTAACATGGTGGGCGCATCCGGGTGAAAGGATAATTAAGAACGATGGGACAAAAAGCTGATGATAGTCGAATCCGAATTAAGTTGACAGCCGATAACGGTCGCAAAGTACATTCAGCTTGATCGGTAACAATTATCTAGTGCATCAGTCAGGAACTAAAGCTGTCCCATCTATACAACCAGGAGAGAGAAGCCGTCTTTCACCATGGATGCTCTATAAATACCAAGGGCATTCTTCAGAAAAGGGGTTGACGAGTAAAATAGTTGCTTCTGTTCATAATTTTCTTTCCATTTTAAGGCGGAGCAAGAGAAGGGTGGTGGCGCCGGAGATCGCTCAGGGTAACTTGAGAGAGAACCTTGGGCGTAAGAGCAGAGAACGGGTCGACTCTCACGAGAGCGATTTTGAAGGCACGAAGTAGAAACAGGTAATGCCTGCAACAAAAGAAATTGCTACCAGAACTCTTTTATTTATTACTTTGCATGTCATTTTGGTACTCATCTCCCATATCCTATTCTGGAAGTTCTATTTCTACATCTGGCTCACTCTCTTAATTACGCATGAGGCTAAACTAGTCGAATGGGTTGAGAAGAACTAAGCTAACATGACTAGGGAAGTTCATTCAATAGGAAGCCTTTTGTCCCTGCATCGCAATGCATCCTAGAGATGGGAATGATATTATGTGGTCACATATTTGTGTGGTTGTCATGTTGTCATCGCATAAATAGAAAATGAGGGTTTATGTGTAGAACGCCTGTAGACTATTGCATATATCGCATGCGTTCTAGCCTTAGAAGCCGTGGTATTCGCACGAGAGGTGGTTTACTTCCGTATGCATGTTGCATATTGCAAGCATGAATGCATTCTTAGGAAGTGTTAGCCGAAACCCTTCTCACCCGTTCATCGCATATTCATCCGTATTTTCTGTTTACCAAACTCTTTTCAAACCCGCCACATTTGTTAATTTAATCTTTAACCACGGCAATCACAAACCAAAACTTTTATTTATTTATTCGGCTTACCGCAATGTTTTTTCAAATTACCAAACGCAATCTATTTCACAAGTCTCTGTGTTCGACCCTAGACTTACCAGCGAACTCAGAGGATTTACACTTGAATTTCCACGTTGGGAACTTGGTGCACAATGCAAATCCATCACGCATATCATCCATATTCCCCACTTCATAAATAACAAGCATCAGTCAATCGCTTTTTGAAATAATCAGTCTTAAATAGTAACAACGTATTAAAGTAAGAGTGACTAATTTCGTGGTCCGATCTTGTACAACCTTTTACACACGGACACCCCCCTCCTCATGTCCCAACATGAACGAATTAAGGGGGTTCACTTCGTTTGTAAGTACTTTACAACTCTTTGTAACAACTACAGAGCAGGCTGCATCCAATAGTGTTACCAAATAAGGTACTCAACCTTATTCATATACTATAGATCATTTTGACTATTTACTCGAACCTGATCCACCTTTATGTCTCCACATAAAGTTCAAGTACTCATCCAATAGTCAAGGGACTTTCAGGTTTATTGGATTTCTATTAAGCTAAACATCAATTCAATAACACCTTATTGAATTTTTCAGAATAAGTTCCATTATTTACAAACCACGAGTTTTAGGACATAAAACCTAACATATAGGTCATCCCAACTTGGTTATTATTGAAGATTCAATTGGCATTTTTCCATTTCAGATTTAATTGAACCAGATTCTATTTCTTCATTTTCTCAAAATATTCCAGTTGTACAACTACTATAATAGTTTGGCATTTTTCCATTGGATCTCCAAATTAACAATTGCAGATATAGTCTCTTCAATTCCCTATTTGTGAATTATTGACAAATACCATCATGATATATAAATCTGTGAAAAAATAAGGTATTTTTCTTCTTTAGAAAGGTTCTGGATTCTTATATGTAGATTCATGACAGCAAATTAGCCTCAAGTCCTCCATTATTGGGCAAACATTACATGATAATATAAAAATAAAGAGAAGATCAAGTTATTTTTGTTCTCTCTTTAAACCAACATACAGTTGTGGCAAGCATAATTTTTATAGGTTGTTTTGGAGAACAGTTTTAGGAGTTATCATATACTTATAATTTTTTTAATTACTTCTCTTGGTGAGCTATAATTCTGCATGCCTACATTATAACTGCATTTTCTATTTCATGTTTATACATGTATATTCATACCCTTCTTTTTTGAGTGGGGAAAAAACTCAATTTAGGAGTTGTCAACCAAAATCTCAAAATAATTACAGTTTGAATTAAGTTCTTTAACTTTCATAAGTGAATCACTCTAAATTCTTAGACTTTCTTTTTAGCATTGTTTATTCACCGTTTGCATATGTTAAATTGAGATAAGAATTAAACTATTTCAGAGTAAGGTTCTTTTGGAAACTAGTTGAATTAGAATTTTTTAGCCAACTCATTTGAGCAATAATGAAATGATTTTGAGTGAAGTTTTTCATTTGTTAGGTTCAGGTTTGATGTGTAAGGCTAAAATTTGATTCTTGGAGATTTGGAAGGAAGATAGGAAGATTGCATTGGACATATTTTAAGAAGGTTGACAAGTGGAGAAGGTGCACCCAACACAAAAAAGACTTCATAACAACATTAATAACAAGTACAAGGTAATATTTATAAGATGCTTATCTTAAAAGTCTATTCACTACAAGAATTCTGAGCTTTAATGTCGATTGACAACCGATATTAAAGATAATGTTATTAAAGTCCTTTAATGTCGGTTGTCTTTAATGTCAGTTTTAAACCGACATTGAAGAGGGTGTACAATGTCGGTTTAAAACTAACATTAAAGGGCTTTAATGTCGGCTGAAGAGGGTGTACAATATCAGTTTAAAACCGACGTTAAAGACAATCGACATTAAAGGGCTTTAATAACACTATTTTTAATATCGGTTGTCAACCGACATTAAAGCCCTTTAGTGTCAATTTTAAATCAACGTTAAAGCTTAGAATTATTGTCCATTTTTTTTCAATTATTGTCCATTTATTGTAAATACCATGTTCGTTTTTTAAATTATTGTCCGTGTGTTCGATATAATTATTGTCCAATCCATTTTTAATGTCGGTCACAAAGTTAAAAACGACATGTCCCTAAAACCAAGGTAATCAACCTGTACATGCACAAAATGCTTAATTGCTTTCACAAATCCATAATAATAAGTTACAAAAGAAGAATTGGAGATGATAATTTAACTCTAAAACCAAGGTAATCAACAAATTATAAAAACTCATAAGCATTACATAGAAAAATTAAAATTTTGATCCAAACAATAGTGAGAACTTACTTTTTAACTATAAAATATAAACTAAAACTTGTAAATATCTCCCACCCCGCATTCCCCCCAAAAAAAAAAAAAAAAAACAAAAAGAACACCATCACCTTCTAAGGGGTTGTTGGACCATTCCGAAGTCTAAACATCATTTTGTTCTGTAAACTAGTTCTCCACATTAACCAAGAGGATAACAAACCTACAAAGAACATTGATAAAGGTCAAACAATAGTAATTAGATTCAAACAAATTGTAGAACAAGGAGAGAGAGAGGTGGTGATCAACAATTGCAAGAATTTCCTCATCCAGTTTACAGATAATGGATATACAATGCTAGACTTAAAAGAGCACGATACAACAACCATTTCCAAACCTAGAGGGTCAAACTTTAGTACTTCTTACCAACACTTATGACAATAACCATATTTCCTCAACTATTTTAGAGACAATGGATATACAATTCTAAATTACATGTTATAACTCCAAAAGTGAAAAGTAGATAATAAAGAAAGAAAATTGAACAAATAAGTAAATCAAGGATCATGCTAGCACGTAAGAAAACAGACCCTGTTACAAAAATTTAACTTGAAACTAAGTTTACAAACTCTTATATTTTGGAAAATTTTCGGCAACATAACAACGCTACCACAAAGAAAACAAAAGTTTACCTTGAACCTATTCAAAGAAATGCACTCTTTCTATTAGAAAGAGTTTGTAATTTTTCTTTCTCTAGCTTTCTACTGCTTTTGATCATATAAGTGGAAGATTATAACAACTAACAAGAAATATCATGCACGAGATTAGAAGTCTTCAACCTTGAAAGATCTACACAAATTTCAGCAAGATAGCAAATGATTGATTTATGTAGCATAAATTGCACATATGTGCTACCCTAAAACTTCAGTAAAGGAATACACCAACCATTAAATATTGCAGCAATGAATGTGTAAATGGAGTATAGAATATTCAACACATTCTTAATAGTCCAAAAGCATATTCAACTCTACGAACTACAATCTACCAAACTCTCTCTCTTTCCTTCAAGTAACTCTTGTAAATTACCTCCAACTATAGCGCATACATTTGTTAAGAAGTGAAAGAATGAGATCTTCTCCTATGTGAATGTCACCTGAAAAATGTAATATAATTGGGTAGTTAAGACACCTAACAAATTCTGCCATAAGCCACAATACTTATGCCTTGCCAAGTCTTATAACCTCCTTAACTTTCTTGAACGAGAATTCCCTTCGACATATTACAATCTGAAAGGAGAAGAAAAGAGAAACAAGAAGCAAATCCATGATAACACCTAAGGAGTCTAATTCCATATCGATATAAAAGTAAAAGAACAAATGAATAAACTAGCAATGACCATGAAGATAAAAAGTGACTATGCATGAGTCCAATTAAAGAGTTCGGTCATTATTACATCAATCATCTCCCACCCAATAGCCAAAAACACATAGTTTTAGAAACCTGAAGCTCCATGAAAGGTTTTATATCCTAAACAACACACCTACATATTTTACACCAAAATTTCAAACAATATGTCACTCAAAAATCAAAAGCATGTACCTAAACGGTACCTAAACAGTTGGTATATACTAAAGCAAGTAACACCCTAAAAGCATATATGAATAACTTATCAATTCGAGCAACTAAATGTTATCAATGTGAAGAAAAAAAACTAATTAGAAACATAATAAATTATGCAAAAGTCATAACCATAAAAAAAAAAACTTACAAACTTACAAACACAAGAAACTAAACAATTTTATCTCCTCAAACAACAAAATTGTATTTTTGAATAGAAGGGAAAACTACTCATCTCTATAAGCAACATTACAATTCTAAATCCAAATTTCATTTCCTCGAACAAAAATCAACTTTCTTGAAATCTATACAATCAAAACAAAGTTTAGATATTAGAACTAATATAAGCTCAATAGAAATCACAAACAACTTTTCAATCAGAGCAAGAAAATGTTATCACAAAGACAGTATTAGTTTTAATCATTATGAGCTTTGTTATGTAGCCCCTATGAGCTTTGGTAACTTTGTTTTGATTGTATAGATTTCAAGAAAGTTTTATTGCATTGAAATCACAAAGACAATCCAAGAATGTCATAGTTGAAGGCAATCAAAGAACGAGATGATATTGTTGAATCATATAATAAAATTGAATCATCAACTCAATTTCTAGAGTTCCTCAATTATCTCTCCCACTTTTGACCAAAGAACAAGTCCATTTTGTCAACCAAACATAACCAATCATCAACTACAAAGAACAACACTTTACAAGTATCTAATCAAAACAACAATCAAAAGAAATTCAAAACCATGTTTCCATTAATATAGCAATATAGAAATAAATTCAAAACCATGTTTCCAGCAATCTAAACAGCAACAATCTTCTTGTAACAATAACAAGAAAAAATTACAATAGATTCGACGATGATAATGAAGAATTAACCTAACCCACAATGCATGAATAACCCACAAACTACCGTAGTGCATACAGATTCATTTAGACAAATAATGCATAAATATAAACTACCAAAGAATGCCTAAGAAGTTCCATTACCATAAACCACTTAATGGAAGTCATAAACAACTAAGCTCTGACTACCATAACTGCAGGATAGTCATAGCATTTCAACACTGAATCTAATCCAAAATTTTATAACTATGGATAGGGTTAGGTACCTTATCCTAGGGATACTATGGATGCAACCCGCTTTATATATTGATACAAACAATGTGATCCCAAGGTCATTCATGTGAAGACATGCGAGTGGGGACATCCTATACAAAAGATGTTATCATAAGACTAGACCATGAAATAGTCACTTTTCTTTATAATGACCATTTACTGTTAAAACTGACTATTTCAATTCGATGACCTAAGGTAACTCGATCTCAATCCTGAGTTAACTATGAACTCATGTTTATTCGCGATTATCCTCATGGGTGAGAATGACTCAACATTACTGCTCGATAAGCCTTTCCTTTTAGGGGTAAGACCGGATATATAGCTGGTGACATAGTTCTACAAGATAGAATTCACTTATACCCATTTTAGGGTTAGCAGATAGATTGTTCCCTTAAGTACTGACTCCTAGTCTTAAACAAAAAGGCCCTGCCCTCTCTATGGCTGAGAGGGACTCGTTTTAATTGGTAGGACCATAAACCAATTGTTCATTGGAGGATCGGTGGAGATTTAAGAAGCAAGATGTATTATAGAGGTAAAACGATAATTTTGACCTAGTTGTAAATACGAACAACCTATGAAGAATCAACTTACTGATTATAGTTAAATCAAGTGGACAGAAATATATCTTCAATGAGAAGAGTGCAACTATTGAGCTATAATGGAGTGTCTCGATAGTTAACGAATATTGATTAATCAGTTTAAAGAGTTTAATCGATTAATCTCAAATCATTGAAACTCACGATATGTAGATCCATTGGGTCTCTTTACTAGCTTGATTAAACTTAAACCTTAGAATAATATGTTGAGAGAATTTGAAATATTTAAATTTGGTTTAGGGTTTGGATTATTATATTCGATATAATTAAACGGCTTTGAAATGTTTAAAATATTTAAGTTTGATTTAAATATTGATTACATGAATAGGGATTTATATTTTAGAATAGATATTTTATTAATTTAATATTTGATCTTTGTAGACACCATATTTGGTCCGATTCATTTTTAAAATTATGTCTTATTTTATTATTTTTTTTTGTTTGTTAATGTTTTTTCAAAAATAATAAATTAGAAGGTAAAAGAAAAATATTTCTGGCGGCGAATGACGCGTGAACGGCGAACTCTACATCCCGATTACAACTCCCGGCGAATGACGCGTGACCTCCAACGAGCAGCTTGACTTCTGACGGATGCCTCCGGTGACCCACAGCAGGAGCGCCCACCTGCAAAGGGAAATATTGAAGAAAAAATTAAAAAAAAGAAAAGAAAAAGAAAAAAGAGAAAAGAAAAAAGAAAAAGAAAAAGAAAGAAAGAAAGAAGAGGTTGAGAAAGAAGAAAAAATCGTGAAAGGGAGCAGAAGAGATTTGGTAAAGTTGGGGGGCCTCCCTACATTTATTTCTCTCTTTTTTAAATCTTACTTTTTTTTTTTTTCTTTTGTTGTTATTAATTGTCAATTTATTTTAATTAGATTTTTCTAATTGGATTTTAACTTGGGTTTGGTTAGTTTTTCAAATCAAGTTATAAATTGGATTTAACAAAATTATTTACAAATAAATCCGATTTGATGTCTAATTTAGATTTTATAAATAAAATTGAATTTGACTTTAGCTTGAAATTTTTAATTAGCTTTCATCCAAATTTTTCAAATTTATTTAAATCTTCAATTTGAAGAACTCCAATATCAATGTGTGTCAAACCCTTCAGTTTGTTTAATATTTTTTTTCCATATTTGTTTTAATTTGAAGTTTATTAAAAAGGCATTCTAATGCCAACTTTAATTTCATTGTTTCATAAATGATTATAACTTATTTTAATTCAAAGTTTTCAAATGAATTTCAATTATATTCAAATTTGAATTTTGTAAATAAAAAT
The DNA here is from genome assembly GCF_009727055.1 of Benincasa hispida. NCBI lineage: Eukaryota > Viridiplantae > Streptophyta > Magnoliopsida > Cucurbitales > Cucurbitaceae > Benincasa > Benincasa hispida. Next base: position 59,591,766 of record NC_052356.1, on the reverse strand, counting down.
TTCAATTTAGTTTTCACCTTGATTTACAAAATAAATTACAGTATTTCTTTGAAGGACTTACACCACTCATAAAAATTAATTCATATTTTACTTCTAAAATATGAATGGATTCACATGAGACATTTTCTTAAATATCATGTTAACTATATGATGGAGTTGGGATCATCAAGCGTCTCAAATTTTTAAGGCAAATATCAACATGATAATAAAGTCTTAAAGTTAGAATGTTATTTAGTGAGACATTATCTAAATTTAATCTGGATATTTACGTGTAAATTAAATGCTCATCTTCTAATTTGGATTATTAAATGATACGAAGTTTGACAATAAATTTTAAATAAAATCGACTATATGCAATAAGTTCTGTCTAGGCTGAGTTACTTAAGTTGACCGTGAGGAAACACCTCTACCTAGAAACTAGTTGTATTTTGTTTAATTTCATTAATATTTTTTTTAATAAGCATGTTTAATAAAATAAGCATTTGTTTTTACAAATAAGGACCAAGTTTTTTATAAAATGAATTGGATAACAAAAATAAGATGTTTTCAAATTGCTGTTGTAGGGTGCTAATACCTTTCTTACGCTTAACAGCCCCCGAGCCTAACTTTGGTTAAGTATACCACGTTTTTCTTTTAAAATAGGTGACCAATCACACCCATATTGATTGATGGCAACTCCAAATCTTTCACCTCAAAAGAAACCCTTAAGGAAGGACGTCGGCCGCTCCGCGTCGCGAAGACATTGCGACAGCTTGGTGATCCAACCTATCGATGTTTCACATTTAAGTCGATAGACATGACTCCAACTATTGAAGAATACCAGTCCCTTCTAAGAACACCATCACAGGAAAAAGTAGAAGTATATTCTTACAATGGGTCGCTTACTATGAAAAGGGTGTTGTCAACATTCTTAGGCAAAGTTCATATAGATGAAATTGAAAAACATGTGAAGACGAAAGGAACGAGTGTGTGCTTGCCTATGGAATACATTCTTTCCCTTCAACATAGATTTGCAGATGAGGACAAAGGATTATCATTGTTGGCCTTAGGTATCTTCAACACAATCTTATTCTCAAAGGTAAAAGGATATGTCGAAGAAGGGGTGGTCAAATTTTTTTAGAAGATAGAGGAAGGAGTAGATCTTATCATACCGATATTGGTTGAGACATTCCGATCATTGAACCATTACAGGATAGAAAAGGTTGAAAATGTTATCGATTGCGCTCCATTATTGTATGTTTGGATTCTAAGTCATGTGAAGTGCCCACAAGAATTTAAGTGTCCTCAAGTCAAATTTTCAAAATCATGACACAAACTCCAAAATCCTATCTTGGAGTTTGTACAAATAGGTTGGAGCTCAACATTTCTGGAAGAAAATGTATGGATAGCTTTCTTTGCTGAGTTGAAAATAGAGGGTGTGGTATCGAAGGCTCCATGGATGTCCATCAGGCCAATGATGTACAAATGTGGTGAGTTCCAGAATTTACCTCTCGTAGGCCCATGGCAATGTATATCCTACGCTCCTTTGATGGTGTTACGTCAGATATGGATACGCCAATTCATCCCTGACACACATGAGCTTAATAATTTGGAATTTTCTTACAATAAAGAATTTTTTTTCAAGACAAGATTCAACATATTGTAAAGGTTTGGAAGAAAATTAGTAAAATTCAAAGCGGCAAATTCCATGATGACACCATAGAAGATCACAAGACGTGCCATTTGAATAAAGTGAAGATTACGGATGCATCTCCATTTACCAGCATTAAAATGTTGGGTTTTATGTCCTAAAACTAGCAGTTTGTAAAAGTAAACATATTCTATTATCAATAAAGATGTTATTCAACATTTCTTCAATAAATTTATTATTCCATTAATCGCATTCATAAAGTCTAAATCCAATAAAACTAAGATCCACAGCTATTATATGAACACTTAAACTTTATGTAGAGACATAGAGATGGATTCAGTTCGAGTAAATAGCTAAAACGGTCTATAGTATATGATTAAGGTTGGGTACCTTATTCGGCCTACTATGTAGCTATTACAAGGCGTTGTAAAGATACTACAAATGAAGTGATCCAGATTCATTTATGTATTGACATGAGGAGTGGGGGCATCCTATGCAATGAGTTGGTATAAGATCGGACCAAGAAATAAGTCAGTTTTACTTTATAACGTTGTTTAATGTTTAAGACTGACTATTTCGCTTAGATGACCTAGTTAACTGGATCTTAATCCTGAGCTAACTATGAACTCCTGTCTATTCGGAATTATCCTTAAATTTGCATGGGTGACGGTTGGCTCAACCGTGTTGGCTCAATAAGCCTATCATTTCAAGGGTAAGACCGGGTAGATAGTTGGAGACATAGGGTGTAAGATGGAATTCAAGCCTACCCGATTTAGGGATAGGAGAAAGGATGTTCTCTTAAGTACTAAATTCAGATCTTGAACAAGGGACCCCACCCTCTCACTAGACCAAGAGGGATCCTGTTTAATGATTGGATCATAAACCAATTGTTCATTAGAGGATCAGTAGAAACTTAAGGAACAAGACATAATATTGGGGGTAAAACAACATATTGACCCTGTCGTTATTACGAACAATCTGTGAAAGGTCGACTTACTGTTTATGATTAAATCATGTGGATATAAATATATCTACAGTGAGGACAATACAACTATCGAGCTATAGTGGTGTCACTTGATAGTTAACGAATACTGATTAATTTGGTCTAAAGAGTTTTAGCCAATTAATCTTAATCGTTGGAGCTCATGGTCTGTAGGTCCATAAGGTCCCTCTATTAGCTCGTAAACCATGAATACCTTGAATAATTTAATTGAGTGAATTTGGAAGGATATCAATTTGAATTGTTCAAAATGAATTAGGGTTTAAATTTGGATAAGTTCAAATTCAAATTAGTGTTTGTACAATTATGTTTGATATAATCAATTAACGTTTAATTTATTAAAATTAGACAAAATTGGAGAGTTTATAATATTTAATATTGATTTAAATATTAATTACATGAATTGGATTCATGTTTAAATTTTGATGTGTGTAAAAAAGAAAAAAGGGTTCGTGAGGGGTAGGGAGCTGCTACCGCTTCGTCTAGGGTTCGTGAGGGGTCGCTGCCACTTCGTTTAGGATTCGCTTAGGGCACACTACTGCTGATACGTTCGATACGAGTAGGGAGTCGCCATTTCATCTTTGTCAGTCGTTTGGTCATCGGCATTTCCTCGTGTTTCATCTTCGCTGTTGATACGTTCGTTCACCGTTTCCTGGTCATCAGTGTTTTCTGGTCATCGTTTCGTCTGGTGTTTTCTGGTGTTGTTTCATTTCGCGATTGACAGAAGCTAGGTGTCGTTTCGCATTCATCGGTCATCGGGGTTCCTGGTGTTCGATGGCTTCCGTGAATTGACTGGTAAGCTTGCGACTTGTTGACTAGTAGATTCAAAGCTGTACGGTTTTTTATGCACAGCTGGTAGAGGTGTTCGTGGTCGACTAGTGAGGCTAGGTTCTGTTGGTTGGCAGAAGATGAATCTTATTGTGGTGTGGGTTTAACACGGTGAGAGTTAGTGATGATGGTGCGTAAGTGATTGCCTCTAAGACTGAAGGAGAAGAATGAAAGGCGAGTTGTTTGTTAACCTTTTCGTCTGCTTAGACCGGAGATCGATGTGGGAGTGGGTGCTCGTTCTTCGGAGGTAAAGGATTTTGGGTTGTCTGGTCACTCTGAGGAAGGTGAAGGGACTGGTATGGGGAGTGTTGGGTTGAAGAAGGAAATTCAGGTTGTGAGGGTTGAACCGGGTAGGCTGGGTATTAGGTTAGTTGATGGGCAGAAAGTGAAAGGGTGTCTAGGAGCCTTGAGAATGTTGGGGGCTCGGATGAAAACTGGGTTGTGAGGGGTGTTGAGGTGGTCCTTGAGAGAGCTAGATTGAGCGTGCCTGTTGGGAATGGGCTGAGGCTAAGTGAAGGGAGTGGTATGGTGCAGGGGGAGCTGGGGAAAAGGTCGATAGACGTGGGGGCTTTGGTGTGTGGGTCACGTGGTACTGACCCGGAGTTAGGAGGCTTGCGGTAGCAGAATCAGATAATGAGGAGGTTTCACAAGCTGGGCTTGGTGGAAGTGAGGGGCAATCGGTGGACAGTCAGGGTCTTTTTTAGCAGGAGGAGTCGGTTCCTAAAACCGATTTAGCTAAAGGGTTTGGTCCAAAGGTGGTTTGGTTGGAGGAGGGGTGTGGTTCTGGGAGTTCTAGATCTGGCGTGAAAGGGGGAAATCCGTGGGCAGGCCTTTTTGGGTCTAAGTTAAGGGGTAATTTGGAGTTCATTCCTCCATTGGTTGAAAATGATAAAGTTATTATTGAAACTTGTGAGGAATTATTGATGAGGGTGTCTATATGTGGAAGAAATCTCTGGTTGGTCAGTTTGTGGATGCCAAACTCCCATATTATGTTGTTTGTCGTCTTATTCAGAGAATTTGGGGACGTGTAGAGATGCCAACTATTACCTTGTTGGATAACGGTTTGATTATCTTTAAATTTCAGAAGGTAGAATCACGGGATTAGGTGCTGGAGAATGGTCCGTGGCACTTGAGTGGCAAGCCCATCTTATTACGACAGTGGTCTCCAGGTATCATTCCTGAAACCTTTGTTTTTTATTCTGTTCCTATCTGGATTAAACTGGAGCGGGTTCCCCTGGAGTTTTGGACGAATAAGGGTTTAGCAGTGTTAGCTAGTGTCGTGGGTAAACCTGTCTCTTTTGATGTTGCAACAAGAGAGCGACGACAGTTATCACATGCGAGGGTTTGTGTTAAGCTAGATGGTGATTCGTTAATGCCTCCTTCAATCACTGTTAGAATGCGGGGTCAGGAGTTTATTATTCCAGTTGTGTATGAGTGGAAAGCTCGTAGGTGTTCTTGCTGTGGTTCATTTGGGCATACCGGGGCGGTGTGAGCAATAGGGTGTGAAGAAGGGTCAGGAGTTGTGTATTATGGCAGTCAATGAGAGGCATTTGGAGAAGAATTTGGGAATTGAGAGCGTTAGGAAGGGGCAGGACTTGGGTATGAGTGCGAGGGGAGCTGACCCAGTGGATGAGATTAAGGGCGCGAGGAGGGTTGAAGAGTTTACTATGGTTAGTCGGCGTAGGCGTTGTCTCTTATACACATCTAGATGTGTATAAGAGACAGGTGTAGGGCATAGGGGTGGTAGTGGGTCACCGGGTTCGGCGCCCTTGAGAAGTAGAGTAGTTTATGGGTCCCCTAGAATAACGGGGTTTGTAAAGCATGTTGATGATCGTAATCAGTTTGATTTTTTGTGTGATAAGGGGGGAGACACGTTGGCATTGGCACTAGTACAGGCAGATCCTGATCCGTTGTTTGTTATGGATGGGATATACGGAAGTTTAGGCAAAGGCCTAGTGGGAAGCGGTAGGTGTGATTTCTTGCAAGGATTTAGTGTTCCTGGAATGTTAGAGGGTTGAATGACCCTGTCAAGTGTAGGGTGGTGGCAGACTTTCTAGCTTCCTCATCTGTTACTTTCTGCTCTTTTCTTGAGACGAGGGTTCGTCATGAGAATTTTGGTATGGTGATGGGTAAGTTTGTTGATGCTTGGAGTTTTGTGTGTAGCTATAGTGTGCAGAGAGTTGGGAGGATCTGGGTGATGTGGCGAAGAGTGTCTATGATTTTTCCATTGATGTCAGTGGGGATCAATTCATTTCTGGAACCTTAGTGGATATTGTATCTAGTGCTAGGGTACATATTGGTGTTGTATATGCCTCTAATCACGTGAGTGAGAGGAGAAACTTGTGGTCTCAATTGATTGATGTATGTGCCTCATGGCAGCTTCCTGGAGTTGTTTTGGGGGATTTTAATGCTATTTGTAGTAGCTCGGAGGATTTTTGTGGTTGCCCTAGCTTAAGGGAGATGGAGGAGTTCGATGGGGTGTTATCGGAGGCGGATCTGGTTAAGTTAGGTATGACAGGTAACTAGTTTACCTGGACTAGTAAACTTCAGGGGAATGGTATTTTGTGTCGTTTGGATCGATGCTTGTCCAATGAGGCGTGGAAGGTAGCTTTTCCGTATTCGGAGGTTAGAGTTGGTCAGTGGGGGATTTCTGATCATAGCCCTCTTCTGGTTTCTACAGGGGAGACGAGGAGTAAGCCACCTCTTACGTTTCGTTATTTTTCTCATTGAGCGGAGGTAGAGGGTTTTCTTGATACTATCAGGTCCGTGTGGAGAAGGTCTGAGGATGTATCTCCTATGGTTAGTTTTGTGCGAAATTTAAAGGTAGTGAAGCAGATTTTTCGTGCCTCGTTTGGGAGGCGTATCTTTGTGTTAGCTAATGAGGTGCAAGCGGCTAGGCAGGTTATGGAGGCTGCTCAGGCTGCAGTAGAAAGGAATCCTGATTCAGAGTCGGTGTGTACATAGGCGGCTCGGGCTACTGAGGTGTTTTGGTCAATGGCGAGATTGGAATAGGTGTCGCTCTAACAGAAGGCTAGAGTCAGATGGCTGTAGTTAGGTGATATGAACACAGCTTTTTTCCATTGTTGTGTCCGTTCTCGTCACAGCTGCAGTGGCTTATTTATGGTCGTGGATGTCGGGGGGAGCTCACCAGACGGTGCATGATAAGGTGGCAGTGGTGGTGGTAGAATTCTTTCGGGTTTGTTTAGAGGCTCAGCATGTGGGGTATAGGGATCTTATTGCCCGTATTGGGGATATTGTATAGTTTAGCTGGCCCAAGGAGGGGGTAGAGGCACTTGGTCGGCCAGTGAGTCGGGAGGAGATTCAGAAGGCTTTATTCTCGATGAAGTCTGGGAAGGCTCCTGGGCCTGATGGGTTTTTGGTGGATTTTTATAGAGCTGCTTGGAGTGTGGTTGGAGATGATTTTTGTGACGTTGTGCTGAATTTTTTTTAGACATGTTACCTGCCTGGTGGAGTTAATTCTACTGCTATTACTCTCATCCCTAAGAGGCGGGGAGCTGAATGTATGGAGAAGTTTCGTCATATTTCATGTTGCAATGTTATGTATAAGTGTATCTCGAGGATCTTAGCTGAGAGATTGCAATTATGGTTGTCTGATTTCATCAGTGGTAATCAGTCTGCATTTGTTCCGGGTAGGTCGATTTTCAATAACATTTTATTGTATCACGAGCTCGTGGGGAACTACAAGGAGGGTAGAGGGAGGTCGCGTTGTGTGTTAAAGGTAGACCTTCAGAAGGCTTACGATTTAGTGAATTGGGATTTTCTGTTTGGTGTGTTGTTGGCTATAGGTACGCCCCTTCAGTTTGTTAGTTAGGTGAGGGCTTGTGTTACTTCACCTAAGTTCTCTATGATGATTAATGGTTCCCTTGAAGAGTTTTTTCCTGGTAGGAAGGGATTGAGGTAGGGGGATCCACTGTCTCTTTTTTTGTTTGTGATGGTGATGGAGGTCTTGTCTAGGTTGTTAAATAAACCTCCTGTGTGGTTTAGGTTCCATGATCGGTATGAGCGTTTGGGCCTAACTTATTTGGTTTTTGCAGACAATTTGATGATTTTCTATGCAACTGAGAGAGATTCATTGGAGGTTGTGAGGCAGGTATTGACAGAGTTTACAGAGCTGTCTGGGTTAGTTGCAAATGTTGGGAAGAGTTCTATGTTTGTTGTGGGTGTGGAGTCGGGGGAAGCAGAGGAACTAGCTGCATATATGGGTGTCTATCTTGGTTCGTTTCCTATTAGGTATTTGGGTTTACCTTTATTGACGGGTCGGTTGAGGGTTGTGGATTTTGCACCATTGATAAAGAGGATTACAGCTCGTATTAGAAGTTGGGCAGAAAGGTCCCTCTCCTTTGTTGGGAGGTTGCAGCTTGTTAGGTCTGTTTTACAGTCCTTTCAAGTTTTTTGGTGTAGCATCTTCGTGTTGCCTGCGTGTGTAACTTATGAGGTTGATCATCTGTCACGTAGTTATTTATAGAAGGGTAGTGTGGTGAGTCGAGGTAGTGCACGAGTGGCATGGGATGAGGTGTGTTTGCTGTTGGGAGAGGAGGGGTTGGGTGTGAAGCATGTGGCCTCTTGGAACCAGGCTACTATTATGAAGCTACTCTAGCTTATCTTAATTAAGTCAAGGTCACTTTGGGTGGCGTGGGTGGAGGCATATGTCTTACATGGGCGGTCGTTGTGGGCTGTTCGGAGTGAGGTTGGGAGGTCTTGATGCTTTGAGGGCTATCTTTCGAAATAGAGTAGATTCAAGTATCTGGTTCATTTGATGATTGGCGATGGACGGTCTTGTTTTGTTTGATGGAATCCTTGGCTACCAAGGGGCGCGGTTTTGGACTCATATGGGTCTACGGTGGTTCATGATGCAAGGAGTAGTTTAGAAGCGCGATTGTCGGAGTTCATGGATGGTGAGAGAGGTTGGAGGTGGCCTATAGTGTCTTGGGAGCTGCTTGAGATCTGGGGTTTTATCCAGGCAGTGGGGCCTAGGGTGAGGGGAGAGGATTATTGGGTTTGGGTACCGGATGCTAGTGGTCGGTTTTCTATCGCTAGTGCTTGGGAGAGTATACGTCCTCGTCGTCCTAGGGTGTCTTGGACTGGTATTTTGTGGGTAGGGGGTGGTATTCCGCGTCACTCTTTTTGTGTGTGGTTAGCAGTGAGGGACAAGTTGGGTACACGGGATTGGTTGAGGAGTTGGGGTGTGTTGTCAGAGGGGGGGTGTTCTTCTATGTAGGGGAGGTGTGGAGTCGCAGGATCATTTATTTTTTTACTGTGGATTTGGGAGAGAGGTATGGTCTAGTGTGTTGCATCAGTTGGGTTCGACCCATTGGGTGGCTACTTGGAATGTAGAATTGAGTTGGTTATGCCGAGTGAGGTCAGGTAACGGGGTGCGTAGTAAATTGTTTCGTGTTTTCTGGTGTGCTTCCATATACTACATCTGGCAGGAGCGTAATCAGTGGCTGTATGGAGGTCGACCGAGGTCGGTATCTGCTCTGGTTCACTTTATGATCTCTACGGTTCGTGCCCGTGCTACTTCCTGGTGGGTCGACCTTCTTGGTCTTATCTAGTGTGTATACGGATGTTTTTTCTTTTTGAACTTCATGTTGTTCTCTGTTTTGTTGTAGCCCCTAGTTTGTGGGGTTTTGGGTTCTTTTCTCTGTCTTTCACCTTGGTGGTTTGTGAGTTTGCGTTTATGGGTTGGTTCTGTTCTGGTCTTATCTTATTGGTTTTGTTTTGGTTTTGTTGCCCTATCTTTGCTTGTGTTTTGTTACTTTGATGCCTTGATCCCGGGCTGTGGGATCCCCTTTGTTGTTGTATAATAATATCACCTATTCTAAAAAAAAAAATTGATGTGTGATTAATTTGATATTTGATATTTAATTAATTAATTAAAATTCACATTAACTTCCAATTTTAAATTCAGTTTAAGAAATTCGATTTTGATATTTGACTAATTATGAATTAATTAAATCATTTTTTAATTAATTAATTTTTGAGTTAATTTATTTCGAAATGAAAAATTGGAAAAATTGGATTAAGTGGGTTTTGCTCACAAACACCTCAAGTAGGAGGTGTTCTTTCTACAAGAATACACAAATCCCACCTTTAATTAAAGTAGGTACTGGCCATATGATGGCTTAGGAATGCTTGCATGCTGAAGAAATATAAAACTCTCACAATTTGCTAAATTGAAGAGGAATGAGAGGAACTTGAGCTAGAGAAACTAGGTTTCTGCTACTTTATCTTCTTCCTCACAAACTCTCTCAACTTCCTTCACCAAATTCACTCAAATTCGAATTCCACCACTCAAATTCAAGGCTGAGAATAGTAGAAAAGATCTCTTGACGGTTCACTATCAATTTGGAGCTGAAAACACGTGAAGAGCAGCTTGGATTTGGGAGAAATCATCAAAGGTACGTTCATCTTGAAACCCTCTTTGATTTTCTGAAATAGCATGCTTTAGAACTGAAATTAAATATAATTAGAGTGCTTATTGATTCTATTTGCTTCCGTTGTATGCTTATGTATTCCATCATAAAATACGTCCCCAAGAAGTAATGATTCCTAATCAAGCGACAGAATATGAATTGCATGAGGAAGAATTAAAGAGGATGAATGCATCATTGGATAAGGAAAATGAACGATTAAAGTTTGAAGTGAATCAATGCTTGTTATGAAACACTACACGAGTCAAAGGATAGTGTCAAAAAGAAGAGGAATTTAGAAAGAGAATTGTCGGCATTAGATACAAAGACTCGTGAATTGAATAGAAAATGCATCAATTAAAGAAGGATAAGGAAGCTGCACAAACAACTCTAAAGTCTCAAGATAATCAAATCTCACAATTATAGTCTAATATATCCTTACTCCATGAATTATTAAAAGAATTGGAGAAAGGAGTTGATCTCAAAAACAAAGAAATTTTAGATTTAGAAGAAAAGAGCAAGACATTACATTAAACAGTTGATATAAGAGAAGAACAATTATGTGAAATTAACAAAGAAAACATGACCTGGGAATCCATCAATATGTTGATGAAGGGTTAAAGCGAGATCATACACATTTAAAAGGAGAATATGATCGATGTGAATAAAATTAGGAGCTTTTGAGACGTGATAATGAGACTATGTGCAATAAGACAGAATATATGCTTACATAAATCAAGAAAGTTACAAAGAAATCAAACGACTTGGCAAAAGAAGCACATGTCATGACATTGATCATCGCACCCACACAACCAAACGGCAAAGACATGCTCAAATTCTTGGGAAAGTTGCATACTAAATTAGAATATTGGGGGCGATTTTATTGATTTTCTTCTTTAATTGACTTTTCTTGCTTTCTTTTTTGTAATTCATTTTTCATTTTATCAAATTGCTCTCAAAATTTGTTAGTCATTTTTTTTTCTTAATAAAAATAGACAAGATAGCTCGATCACCATGAATCAACCGCACTTACGTTACTCGGTAAAAATTAAGAAAAATGGAGGAATAAAATGTAGAAATGGAAAAAAAAAAACCAAGAAAGATATCCAGGAATTAAGAGAAAAGATGGAAACTATTCTTCATATGTTGGAGAAGGGAAAATTCACAATCGATATAGCTCAACCCAGTACTACGACTAGGGAAAATCTACCACCACATCCACCAATTGAAGGATTTATCCCAAAGTACACTGCATATAATCCTCTTTACAATATTCCTGTTGAGCAGTTGCCTTTTTCCTTCTCAACCAAGAGTGAGCCAGCTCCCTTGGTTAGCCAAGCAGGCTTTCAATCCATCATTGAGGATCATCAAAAGTTACGATCACAATTACAAACCTAGATGATCCTGAGGTGAGAAGAAATTTGACAAAGGAAGAGCCTAAAACTTCTTCTAGTGAAAGGTATGAAAATATAAAAGAAATATTGAGAGCCGTAGAAGGAACAGACATTTTCGGAAACATAGATGCTACTAACTTGTGCCTGGTGCCAGATGTTGTTCTTCCAGCAAAATTTAAAGTTCCGAAGTTTGAAAATTTTAACAGATCCTCGTGCCCAAAAAGCTATATTATTATGTATTGTCGGAAGATGGCAGTATGTCCATGATGATAAGTTACCCATACACTGTTTCCAAGATAGCTTGACAAGGCCACCTTCTCGGTGGTATATGTACCTGGATGGGGCTCATATTAGCACATGGAAGAACTTGGCAAATTCCTTCCTAAAACAATACAAGCACAATATAGACATGGCTCCGGACCGTCTAGATCTGCAGGGGATGGAGAAAAAGAGTACAAAAAATTTCAAAGAGTATGCACAGAGATGGAGGACACTACTGCACAAGTACAACCTCCTCTAATAGATAAGGAGTTGTCTACAATGTTCATTAATACTCTAAAAACTCCCTTCTATGACGGAATGATAGGGAGTGCATCAAATAACATTTCTGATATAATGACAATTGGCGAGAGAATTGAGTATGGATTAAGCATGGTAAAATAACCGATGTGACAGAGACTTCGACTTCTAATACAAAGAACGTTAATTTTTCAAAGAAAAAAGAAGGAGAGGTAAATATGGTAAATATGGTTAATCATGGCACCGTGGGACAATCATTGTACCCAAATCCTAGAACCAATAGTTATTATGCACCACCTAACCCATACTATCAAATGTATGTTAATCATGCGACAGTACAATGTCATCCTCCAACTGCTAAAAACAGACGTCCTTATGTGAATCAGGGACACAAACCTCGAGGCCAACAAAATTCTTATGCTCAAAGACAGGATAACAATAAAGGAGGACAGAAAAAAACTCAATTTTATCCAATCCCGATGACTTACACTGAGCTTCTGCCACAACTATTTTAGAATAATCAACTAGCACCCATACCTGTTGATTCGTTGCAACTCCTTACCCAAAGTGGTATGATCTAAATGCTTGTTGTGATTATCATGCAAGAGAAATTAGTTATTCAACTGAGAATTATACCACACTTAAGTTACAAGGTACAAGCATTGATCAAGGCGAGATGGTTGAATTTTAAGAAGACAACGAGCCTGATGTAAATAATAATCCTCTTCCAAACCACCAAAATCTGCAAGTAAATGTTGTAGATGTGCAGGAGTTTAGTTTAAAGGATGTTGGGAGCATGATTACATCCAAAGAAGAGCTTTTTCTTATCTTCTTCAGTAATGGATTGATCAAACAAGAGAATTTACAGGTTGATGTCTCTAATAACAAATATGATGACAGTTTGATATGTTTGTATCATGTTGGGGCAAAAGGCCACTTTATTGATCAGTGTCCCCATTTTCGCCAAAAGGTGAAAGAGTTATCAGATTCTCGTTTCTTATCAGTATCCCAAAAGACAGTAAAACAACAAGAGGGTGAGTATGAAGTAGACGTTGTAGAAGAGATCTTAGAATGTGAATGCACGCAAATTTTTCTAAAGCAAAAACCATTAGCGATCTTCTACCGAGAGAAGCCTAATACCACCAATTCCAATCCAAAACCAATTACCATACAGGTTTTGTCTCCCTTCGAGTATAAAAGCTCAAAAGCATTACCATGGAATTATGAGTACAAGGTAATTGTTGAATTTAAACCAGTCCCTGTTGACAATATTGATGAAATTGGAGGTATAACACGTACTGAGAGGTGTTGTACACCAGAAGAACCATTGAAGCACAAGGATAAAGGAAAAACCAAGATCAACAATGCTATTTATTACAAGGTAGAGGAATCCATGGTGGTAAGAAGTTTAGAAGCAAAAGAGCCAGCATCTGAAGATGATATCCAAGAGTTTTTAAGACTTGTAAGGCAAAGTGAGTATAAAGTGGTTAAACAGTTGGGCAAAATGCCTGCTAGAATTTCCATCATGGCCTTATTATTATCCTCAGACCTACATCAAAAAACTCTAATGGATATCTTGAACCAGACTTATGTTCCAGGAGACATTACAATAGGCCATCTAGACAATAACGTCGAAAGTATAACAACGTCAAGTTCTAAAACCTTCACCGATGATGAGATACCTTATAAAGGCACAGGCCACACGAAGGCTTTGCACATTATAGTAAAATGTAAGAAATTTTTTGTGGAAAAATTTATGGTTGATAATGGCTCTTCTTTGAACATAATGCCTATGTCCACATTGGAAAAGTTGCCTATCGATATGTCACACCTCAAACCAAGCACCATGATAGTAAGAGCTTTTGATGGAGTACATAGTGAAATGGTTGGGGACATAAAAATTCCTATTCAATAGGCCCATGTACCTTTGACATAACTTTTCAAGTCATGAATATCAACTTAGCTTACAGTTTTCTGTTAGGGCGTCCATGGATTCATTTAGCCAGAGTAGTACTTTCATCATTGCACCAACGACTTAAATTTGCAATCGATTGCAAGTTAGTGATCGATCTGGACAAGAAGACATTTTTGTGTTAAGGCCATCCTCAATGTCATACATAGAAGTAGCAGAAGATGCTTTTGAATTCTCATTTCAATCTTCTGAGGTTACAAATATCACCACTTTGTATGGAAGGATAGGGAGAAAGAAGTTGTGGTTTGCAAAGTTACCTTTAGAGGGAAATGATAAGAGTTTAGATGACTTGTTTAGGTTGTCGAAAAACATGAAAAGGTTTGGTCTGGGATATAAACCAAGAAAGGAAGAGATGATTAAAGCACGGAAACGAGAAAGGGAAAATTGAATGGCAAAATTCAAGTGTCACGAGCCTCGATGGCAGTTTAGTAGCATTCCCCATCTTTATAAATCCTTCAAGTTTACGGGCAAAATTCATCCAGGAAGTCAAAGTTTTGAAGTGATGGCAATAATAAAAGATAAAAATGAAGAAGATCCTCGTCTACTTATGCTCGAAGAACTTTGAACTAAATAATTGGACTGTATTAGAGCTACCATCAATCATTAACGATTTATCAAAGTAATTATTTGCTTTTGTTATTATTTGAATGGTTTATGTTCTTTATTATTCATGTCTCCTATCAATAAAATTTGTTGTTTCTTTCTCATTTTCTTTTTTTTTTCCTGTTCAAGACACCAAATAATCATCATTTTGAACAATGATATTGTAAATTGAAAGCACAAATGATCTTGGATACAAACTCGATTCTTTTGCACACCATGTTGAATTCAATAAAGGAATAAGTAATGATGAAGAAGATCTTGAACTTTCCCCTGAGTTATTAAGAATGATTGAAGAAGAAAAAATGTTAGGACCTTATGAAAAACCAACAGAGACAATTAATATAGGGTCCCCAGTGGAGAAACAAGAAGTTAAAATTGGTGCTAATATGTCATTTGAAAGTCATCAAAAGTGGACAAATTTACTTCATGAGTATGTCGATGTCTTCGCTTGGTCATATCAAGACATGCCAAGTCTAGATACGGATATCGTAGGGCATCATTTGCCACTCAAACTTAAATGTAAACTAGTGAGGTGAAGTTGCACAAAATGAAGCCTGATATGCTGGTCAAAATAAAAGAAGAATTGAGAAAAAATTGATTCAGGATTTCTAGCAGTAGCTAAATATCCCGAATGGGTGGCGAATTTTGTTCCTATTCCTAAAAAGAATGGGCAAGTAAGGATGTGTGTCGATTATAGAGATTTGAATCAAGAAAATCCTAAAGATAATTTTCCACTGCCTCATACTGATGTGTTGGTAGACAATTCTGCTAGTTTTTCCATCTTTTCCTTTATGGATGGATTCTCAAGCTATAACCAAATCAGAATGGTAGAAGAAGATCGAGAAAAACTACATTTATAACATTGTGAGGAACTTTATGCTATAAAGTTATGCCTTTTGGGTTGAAAAATACTGGGGCAACCTACCAACGTGCCATGGTTACCTTATTCCATGATTTAATACATAAGGAAATTGATGTATATGTGGACGATATGATCGCTAAATCTAAACAAGGAGTGAATCACACAATTGTTCTAAAAAAGTTATTCGATCGATTTAAGAAAGTTCAAACTTAAGCTTAATCCAAATAAGTGTATATTTGGAGTAGCATCAAGAAAGTTATTGGGCTTTGTTATAAGCCAAGGGGGGATTAAGGTTGATCCTGATAAAGAAAAAGCTATCCTAGAAATGTCGCCACCGCGCACCCAAAAAGAAGTTAGAGGATTCTTGGGGAGGCTAAACTACATTGCGAGATTTATATCACATTTAACAGCAACATGTGAGCCCATCTTCAATCTCCTTCGTAAAAAAGATGTCGAGGATTGGAATCAAGACTATCAAAAGGCATTCGAAAAGATTAAGAAAAATTTACAAAGTCCTCCCATGTTAGTTCCTCCGACTCCATGCCATCCACTTATTTTGTATCTTACTGTGACAGATAATTCAATGGGATGTATATTAGGACAGCATGATGCTTCAGGTAGAAGGGAGCAAACATTATATTATTTAAGCAAAAAGTTCACCAGTTGTGAACGAGATATACCTTGCTTGAAAAGGCATGTTGTGCATTAGCATGGGTTGCCCTCCACTTAAGACCATACATGTTGTACTACACAACATGGCTCATTTCAAATATGGATCCATAAAATACATTTTTGAAAAACTCGCTTTTAGGCAAAATTGCAAAGTGGCAGGTTCTTTTATCTGAATATGATATAGTCCATGTTACTCGAAAGTTAAATAAAGGAAGTGTCTAGCTGACTGCTTAGCTTAGCAACCCATAAACGACTATGAACCGATGAAATTTGATTTTCCTAATGAATTGGTCTCTACCATAGAAAAAGAGGAAGAAGTACCAAATCCAGAGACATGGACCATGTTGTTCGATGGAGCCTCCAACGAATTAGGACATGGAATAGGTGTCATTTTAATGTCATCGGAAGGAAAATGTTTCCTTTTATAGCCGAGCTAAATTTTGATTGAACTCATAATATGGCTGGTATGAAGGATGCTATATAGGTATTAAGGCAGCACTAGATATGAAATCCAAGAAGCTTCATGTTTTAGGAGATTCCATGCTGGTGATCCACGAGTTAAGAGAATAATGGGAGATAAGAGATACTAAACTTCTCTCGTATAAGAAGCTAATAGTGGAATTGTTGGAGAAGTTTGATAAAATCACTTTTGATTATCTATCGAGGGAAAATAATCAGATGGTGGATGCTCTAGCCACGTTGAGGGTGTTGTTCAATTTAGATCTCAATCAAGAGGTTCAACCTATCAAAATTGGAAAGCGAGAGGTGTTAGCCATGTTCATGACCATTGAAGAGGAACCTGATGGTAAACCATGGTATTATGATATTAAAAAGTACATCAAATATAGAGAGTATCCACGGGATGCCTCGGAAAATGACAAGCGCACACTCAGAAAGCTAGCAATAAAATTCTTCTTTAATGGAGAGGTACTTTACAAAAGAAACCACGACATAGTGCTCTTAAGATGTGTAGACGAGACAGAGGCCAATAACATTATGAAAGAAATCCACGGAGGAGTTTGCGAAACTCATGCAAATGGATATATGATGGTTAGACAAGTATTGAGAGCTAGCTATTATTGGTTAAGAATGGAAGCAGACTGCATTAAGTATGTGAATGTCAAATATATGCAAATAAAGCCCATGCACCTGCCTCTTAGTTAAATGTCATGATAGCACCCTGGCCTTTTTCTATGTGGGGAATGAATGTGATACACCCTATTGAACCAAAAGCCTCAAATGGGCACCGTTTTATTTTGGTAGCAATTGATTGTCTTATCAAGTGGGTGGAAGCAGTGTCTAATCGAGAGGTGATGAAGACAACGGTGATTAAATTCATAAAAAAGGAGATTAACTATCGTTATGGTCTTTCTAAAACTATAGTGCCTGAAAACATTCAGAATCTGAACAAAAAATCAATGAAGGAGTTATGTGAACAGTTCAAGATCAAGCATCTTACTCAACTCTCTATAGGCCAAAAATGAATGGGGTAGTGGAAGTTGTTACAAGAATATAAAAATAATTCTGCAAAAGATGACAGTAACATACAAGGACTGGTATGAAATGCTTCCCTTCGCACTATATGGATATCGTACATCAGTCCAAACTTCAACTGGGGAAACACCATTTTCTCTAGTCTACAACATGGAGGTTGTTCTTCCATTGAGGTAGAAATTCCATTGTTATGAATTCTTATAGAGGCTAATTTAAAAGAAGCAGAGTGGGTCCAAAATTGCTATGAACGATTGAATTTTGTGGAAGAAAAAAATTAATAGCATTATGTAGAGGTCAACTTTATCAAAGAAGGATGACAAGAGCTTATGACAAGAAGGTATGCATCAGAATTTTCAGAAAAGGAGATCTAGTTTTAAGGCGAATTCTCCGTTTCAGAAGGGTCACCGAGGAAAATGTACTCCAAATTACGAAGAACCATACGTAGTTGAAAGGGCCTTTTCTAGAGGAGCCTTAATCTTGACAAATATGGATGGTAATAAACTGTCTAATAAAGTGAATTCAAATCATGTGTGAAAGTACCATGCTTAAATTTCAGAAGTCTTAGCAAACTTTCAGCGAGTATCTAAGAGGATTGCATTTTTTTCATTCTCATTTTTTCAACTTTGATGTGTATTTTCGACTTTGGTCCTAATAAGATGCTCTTTATGAAATATATTGTCGTTTGCTTCTTCTTTAAATTGAGAGCGTTAGCATTGCCTTTACAATGCCAGAAATAAATAATTACATTGATAATCAAAATAATATGGTAGCTTACTATCTCGAAAAACCGTTAAAACATCATAAAGTTGAAATTGGGGCAAAACCATTTTATTTATAATGCCAAAAGATAGCATTGTGAGGTTTAAGCTGCTAGATTCAACTCAAATTTCTGGAGAAGTGCAAAGTAAAGATGGTGATCAGGCTATCATCTATTTAAAAATAAGTAATATAAACTTATTCATCACTATTCTAAGATATTGAATGTTACACTCACCTCTTGCATTCAAACATTTGACATCAATAAATGCATTTTGAATTGTTGCTTTTGGTCAAATTGAACCTTGTTACTTAATCGAGGTCAAAGCCTGATCGAGTCAAGTTCGTTTGCTTTTCATGTCTGTTAATTTGAACCCAATTCAAGATTGGAGTTTGAAGCCTGATCAAGACAGTTTCTTTTATTTTATTGTCGGTTAAATCGAACCTTATTACTTAGTTGAGGTCGAAACTTCGTCGAGTCAGGTCCATTTGCTATTCATATTTGTTAATTTGAACCCAATTCAAGATTGGAGTTTGAAGCCTGATCAAGTCCGTTTCTTCTATTTTATTATTGGTTAAATCGAACTTTATTACTTAGTCGAGGTTGAAGCTTGGTTGAGTCAGGTCCATTTGCTACTCATATTGGTTAATTTGAACCCAATTCAAGATTGGAGTTCGAAACCTAAACAAGTCAGTTTCTTTTATTTTATTGTTGCTTAAATCGAACCTTATTACTTAGTCAAGGTCAAAGTCTGGTCGAGTCAAGTCCATTCTATCCATATTGGTTAATTTGAACCCAATTCAAGATTGAAGTTTGAAGTCTGATCAAATCATATTCTATTATTTTATTATTGGTTAAATCAAACCAGCCTTCTATTTAGCTAAGGTCGAAGCCTGATCGAGTCAAGTACATTTATTTTGTTAAATCAAATCCTACAACATTGATGGTTTTTCAATGGAACTCCATTTTTTTCAAATTAAACTTTTGTCTTTCCAATACTCTGTCTTTCCTTTGTCTACCCTTCCAATCCTTCAAGAATACATAAAGGGAGACAACTATAGACACCATATCGGGTTTCGACTCATTTTTTAAATTATGTTTTATTTTATTTTATTATTATTTTTGTTTGTTTGTTTGTTAATGTTCTTTTAAAAAAGAAAATAAAACATAAAAGAAAAAAAAATTCTTTAATCTTTTTTTTCAAATAAAAATATATTGAATTTCCTCCTTCCTCGTTCTTCATGTTCTTCCTTCTCCTCACTTCACTCCTCTATTTTCTCACCTATCGTTGAGTCAACTTTATTTTATCACTATAAATACAATAGGAGGCAGAGAGTAAGGAGATAGAGATTAAGAAAGTGAAAGAGTGGAAGAATGGAGATTGAAAGGTTGAAAGAGCAGAAGAAGAAAATGAGAGAAATCATTTTGGTCTGATAAGTTTGAAATTTAGACGAACGCTCTGGCGAACTCCGAAGAGTATCCTCCGACGACTGGCAGACGACACATGAACAGGGCACTCCTCCGAGTCAATCTCCTGGACAACGAACGACCTTCAACGAAGTACAAATCTGAACGGCGAACTCCATATCCCTATTACAAACTCCCGAAGAACGACGCGTCACCTCCGATGAGCAGCTTGACTTCTGGCGGATGCCTCCGGTGACCCACAGCAGGAGCACCCACCTGCAAAGGCGAAAGGCTGAATAAAAAATTAAAAAAAAAAAAAAAAAAAAAAAAGGAAAAGAAAAGAAAGAAGAGGTTGAGAAAGAAGAAGAGAATCGTGAAGAAGAAGAGATTTGAAAGTTGGTGGACCCCACCACATTTATTTCTCTTTTTTAAAAAATTTTACTTTTTTTTTCTTTTTTTTATTATTAATTCTCAATTTATTTTAATTAGAATTTTCTAATTGGATTTTAACTTGGATTTGGTTAGTTTTTTCAAATTGAGTTATAAATTGGATTTAACAAAATTATTTACAAATAAATCCGATTTGATGTCTAATTTAGATTTTCTAAATAAAATTGAATTTGACTTTAGCTTGAAATTTTTAATTAGCTTTTATCCAAGTCTTTCAAATTTATTTAAATCTTCAATTTGAAGAACTCCAATATCAATGCGTGTCAAACCGAAGTTTGTTTAATATTTTTTTCCATATTTATTTTAATTTGAATTTTATTAAAAAGACATTCTAATGTGAGAAATTCTTATAAATAAAAAAATTTTAAAAATATTTATACTTCCCAAATGATTTATATTTTATAAAAAGTCTAAATATTTTTAAATATTTTTTTTATATTTAAAAATATGCCTAATGTCAACTTTAATTTGATTTTTTCATAAATGATTATAACTTATTTTAATTCAAAGTTTACAAATGAATTTAAATTATATTCAAATTTGAATTTTCTAAATAAAAATTTCAGTTTAGTTATCACCTTGATTTACGAAATGAATTACAGTATTTCTTTGAAGGACTTACACCACTTATAAGAATTAATTCATATTTTACTTCTAAAATATAAATTGATTCACATGAGACATTTTCTTAAATATCATGCTCTATGATGAAGTTGGGATCGCCAAGCGTCTTAAATTTTAATTGGTTCACATTAGACATTTTCTTAAATATCATGCTCTATGATGGAGTTAGGATCGTCAAGCGTCTCAAATTTTTAAAGCAAATATCAACATGATAATAAAATCTTAAAGTTAGAATTTGATTTAGTGAGACATTATTTAAACTAAATGTTAGATATTTACGTGTTAATTAAATGTTCATCTTCTAATATGGATTATTAAAATAATACAAAGTTTGACAATGAATGTTGATATTTATGTGTTAATTAAATGTTCATCTTCTAATATGGATTATTAAAATAATACAAAGTTTGACCATGAATTTTAAATAAAATCGACTATATATAATGAGTTCTGTCTAGGCTGACATTTTTAAATATCTCTACCTGAGAACTATTCATTAGTTTATTTTTTATAAAATGAATTGTAAGATGTTTTCAAATGGGTATTGTAGGGTGCTAATATCTTCCTACGCTCAATGGCTCCTGAGCCCTATTTTGCTAAGTAGACCACATTTTTTCTTTTAGAATAGGTGACTAATCACACATATAATGATTGGTGGCGACTCCAAATCTTTCACCTCGAAAGAGACCTTAAGGAAGAAAGTCGACATCGTGATGACATTGTGACAATATTAAATTAATAATCAATTAATTAAATTTATTTAATTAATTAATTATTTAAAATAAAGTATTTTAAATAATTTTTAATTTTGAATTTTTTTTAAATATTGAATATTGAATTTCCCATTTAATTTCATTTTGTTTTTCGAAAATTAAAATTGAAACTGAATTTAAAAAAGAGGAAATTTATTTTAAAAAGGGTGAAAGTGGAATTTTCCTATTTTTCACACCTAATCCATCTTCCTAAATGGGAATTTGAGTGTCAATTCTTGACTCTTAATTTTCATGTTGCAAGGTTGATAATTACGAGCTTAATCAACAGAATTTTCATGTATGCAAAACTAAAAAGGGCTGAAGAAATTTTTCTGATTTTTTTTTCTCTATTTCTTCAAAACTCATCTCAAAATCTTACTCAATTTGGATCCCACAATCCAATCTAAGGCCTAAGAATAATAGAAAAGACTCTTGTATGGCCAACAAAGATTGTAGGTGAAATTCGTGGAGATTTCGAGCAATCAAATGGATTCTACAAAGATTGTATACTTGAAACCCTATTCTTGATATTTTATTGACATGCTTACTAATTCACTAAAATTAATGTAATTAGAATATTTAACATCCTAATCTCTCCTGCATGTTGAATGTCAACTCCTTCACATTAACCGTAGACACATGAGGCTGCAACCCCTGAACATGATGCGACCAAAGAGCCTTTCCAACAGAGGGAGGGGCAAGCCCATGTTGTTGAGGGAGAAGAGAAGTTTGATGACCTCTTCACTTATGAGGTCCGAGAGCCAAGTTCAGAAGAAGAAGAGCAAGATGACTTCGTAACTATGGAAGAAGTCCAAGAAAAGGAAGCCAAGCAACCTGAACCTGAGTAAGTGACTCCCAAAAGCTGAAGAGAGAAATAAGCAGACTGAGGCAAAGAGACCAAAAATGAATAAAGCCTCTAAGATTGTGATCTCATCATCTAGTAATGAGGATGAGGATGAAGAAAATGAGAAATTGGCTAAAAAATGAAGATCTTGAGGAGAAGGGAGATCTTTGAAGAGAATGGCTTTTCTTATCAGGCTGGTGAGTTACCACCATCCATCACATATGTGGTGACTCATTATGAATGGGAGAATCTGAACAAACATCCTTATCTACCAGCATTGCCCTTTTATGAGAGTTTTGTTTAAGGATGGAACCAGAAAGAAGCATTTCCATTGTGAGAGGGGTAGAAGTGCATTTCTCTCCAGCCGCCATCAACTCCATCTCTTTAGTCCCTGATGAGCATGAAGAAGAGAGCTTTATATGAATGTATGTTTTATCTAAGGAGCAAGAAAATGATGATCTCAGAATGGTAAGAGTTTCTAGAGTTGAGTGGGTCATCTCTTCAGTAGGTTGTCGCACCCTGAGGCCTAGAGACATCAAAGACTGGTTGGCAATATGGCTTTACTTCATCAAACACCGAACATACCAACTATCACGACACCACCATCTCTCTGGAGCAGATTATGCTCCTTTACAGCATTTGGAAGATTCTTCCCATCAACTTGGGAAGAATTATTAATCAAGAGATGATTGAGTGTGGCCTCAGAACAAGAAGGTGTCTATTTTTCCCCTCTCTCATTGGCAAGTTGTATGCCCATACTGGGGTAGTAGTTGGTCTAGATGAGGAGTGCTGCAAGGTAAAACCAGCTACTGATCTCAGTCTGATCAAAAGATTGCAAGGTAACATGGCCACAAGGAAGTAAGGCCATCAAATCTCCATCTCTGACTTCTCTTTCCTCCAAGACAACTCCATCAGGGAGCTCAATGCACACTTCTTTTGATGATGCCACCTTCTCCTCACCTAAAAGAGACCATGGGACTCCAATATTAGATCACCAACAGGAGTCGATTTTTATCCCTGCCTCTACTAGTCAAGTGCCTCCTCCTCCTACTGCCACTCTTCCCTCTACGGCTAGTGATGCACCAACAACACCTCCTCAGTAGCTATATGGTGCTAATGCTCCATCTGTTCATGCCACCGCTATGGTGGAATATATGGCTGATTGTTTGTAGAAATTCATGGAGCAGTCTTGTGCTTCTTGGAAATATGCTAAGGATAGGGACGAGGCCTTCCAAAAATTCTCTCTCTTCTAGACCGGGATATTACCCTGCTTTTTGGGATCACATCCTTCACAACCTTGTGGACAAAGAAATGATCTAGAAGCTGATGATGATGCTCCATCTCATTTGGGAGTATCATGTTGCTTCTCTTGTTCTTTCTTTGATAATATTAGTACTTATTTTATTTTTACTTTGCTTTTAGTTTCTTTTATATGTAGTTAGGTTAGTTGTTGCTTTTGATAGGTTAGCTTTATTTGTTCTGCTATGTTTGTATGGTTAACATTATTTGTAAATAGTTTGATACATGTCGTTTTGTTTGTTGTAGAAAGTAGCTCTTGATGATACCTAGAGCATATCTCCTTTTGTATACCTTGCGTTCAACCCAAAAAGATATTAAACCGAGAGTTTTACTTTTATCTATTTGTGCAATATTTCTCAGGTTAATCTCCTACACGTCCATTAGTTTAGCACTATGAGAACTTAGCCTTATATGTTGCAATCAAGCCAAAAGGCCATACTCTTATTTTTATCCCTTTTAAGTTTCTCTTTCTCAAGCAATGAGGACATTGCCAAAATTAAGATTGGGAGGAAAACCTTCACATTCTGTGTGTCAATGTGAGCATCTATTATGAGAATGTGTATATATGTGGTGTATGTGTTGTGCTAGGCCAAAAAAAAAGAGAGAAGAGAAAAAAAATAAAAAAACTAAGATGACACTCCTCCTTTCCAAAGTTACCAAAGTAGACACGAGCGAGCATGACACCCGCGTACTTTCTTTTGTAGCAAAACGGTTAGTAAGGGAAGTGAATGGATGCCTAAAGTGTGAGACTTGCTCATATTCAGATGCTCAGTATGGCATTTATGTGGGAAAGTTGGAATGGGAGTAGGGAAGACATGATGGGTTTGTCTTAGGCTAGAAAAAGGAAAAAACAGTAGTGAATAAAGGCCTAGCAAAACTCTAAGTTTGGGAAGGAGGGGATGAAAATTTTGTACTTCATGTAAGACTTGGTGACTGGCAAAGTTGTAGTATATTAAGGATCTCACTAAGTTTCATAACTGGTAGCTAGGTTAGTTTGGCATGTTGGTCAAATAGTTGAGGGAAGTTGAGCTAATTTTCAAACAAACCTCTTGTGAGGACTCTTTGGGGATTGGACAAGTAAGCATCAAGGTTTGAGACCTCTCCTAAAAGACGTCTACTTTGCATTTACTTCTGACTAAGCATGTTAATTCACTTTCAATATCTATTATATATTTTGTTTTCTTGAGGACAAGCAAATATTAAAGTTTGAGGGTGTGATTAATGTCAACAAGTGCATATTTTTACTATATATTTTGGTACTTTTTTATAGTAAAAAGACACTTTATGTGATATTGTGACCCCGAAATGCATTAAATTATATAAAATGATCAATCACATATCTTTGTCTAAAGTGTATTTTTAGTGATGTAGGCTTATTATATTGAAGGGATTGAAGTTCCCCGTAGCGGAAGCAATTGAATGCATTGGTCTCTAAACTTCGTTTTACAGAACAGAATAATACAGAGAGATAAAAACGAAAAACAATATTAACTGAAGCATGTTATCTACTATGCAATTAGAGAGAAAAAGATTAAGAAATCACATACCCTTGAAGACAAATTCTTCACATTCTTATCCAATTCGCGTCGTCTTCTCTGGATATCACGAACATCGAAACCAAATACTACCACGGGGTCTTTCCCGTTATTCTCAAGGACAATAACTCTGCAAAGGTGTGGCCTTACACTTAAATTTGGAATGAGGGAAGAAGAAGAGAACTGAGAGATTATTCTGAGAAAAAATGTTTTATGCAGAATAAAGAGAAAAGGAGATGAAGATCAGAGAGGAAACCTTTTTTTTTCTCTACTTTCTTTTATGTGATGTTAGCGGTTGAAGGGGTTGGGGGTATTATAAACCCTCTCCTTTAATAAATCAAAATTCAAATTCAAAATTTGAATTTTCATAACATAACATAATATATATATTATATTATGTATGTATATCAACTAACTTTCAATATATATAAATATTATATCATATGTTATAATCAAGATATGAACATGATAACCTTATAGTTAATTATATTCACATATAATGATAACCATATATTTATTATAATCACAATTCATATAATGTTGTAATATTTGAATACATTCAAAATTAAATAACCTTTCTCATATCAAACTATATAAATTTATATTATGAATCATATATTTATATTAATTTTCAACATATAGTTTCTACCGAGTATGAATCATATTTCATATAATAATATTGGAATTATATTAAAAATATTTATTTTCCATAAAAATTATATATAAATTTAATATAAATCATATTAACTATAGTTTTATATGATCATATCATATAGATATACTTCTATCATATAGTTAATTTAAATAATATTAAAACAATTAAATTATTATTAATCAATTCTTATTTATTTTTAGATAGTAGTCTAAATTATATGAATTCATATTCAAATTTATTTCTCTCATAAACGTATTATACAATTTAATATAATCATATTCATATTAAATTTTAATATTGATTTTATATGAATCATATTCAGATATAATTAATTTATTTGAATCATATTCAAAGTATTTATTTCTCTCATAACTATAATAAATTTAAATATTGAATCATATTCATATAATTAATATTTGAATCATATTCAAATATTTATTTCTCTCATAAAACTATATAAATTTAATATGAATCATATTCACATTAAATATGAATCATATTCACATTAAATTTCAACATATGAATCATCTTCATATAATTAATATTTGAATCATATTAAATATTTATTTCTCTCATAAAATTACATAAATTTGATATGAATCATATTCACATTAAATTGATTCAAATATTTATCTCTCATAAAATTATACAATTTATCAACATACATTATACAATGTATCTACATACATTATTTAATTGTATCTCATATAATTAATTTCTTTTAAATAGTTTGAACAATTCAAATTAAATCAAAATTAATTTGATTCCCATCAGTTCTCATTGAGCTGACGAAAGGACTTTATGGATCTATAGATTGAAGCTCCAATGATATAAGATTAATTGATTAAACTCTTTTTAATCAAATTAATCAACATTCATTAACTGTCAGTCAGTCCGCTAAAGATGACAGCTAAACTCTTTGTACCATAGATATATTTTTGTGTCCATTGGATATAACCAATCAGTAGTGCGTTGACCCTTCACAAATTGTTCAGAAGTATAGTTGGATCAAATTACCATTTTACCTCTTTAGTTACATTTAACTTCTTAAGTACCACTGATCCCTCTAATGAACAATTAGTCATAGTTCAACTATGACCGCCCTCTCAGGCCAAGAGAGGGTGAGGAGTCTCATTGTTCAAAACCCGGAATCAACCCTTAAGGGAGTAATTTATCTTTGTACCCTAACTATAGAGGAGGAGTGAATTTCTTCATGTGTAGTTGTATTCCCAACTCCCCAATCAGACGAATCTCTAAAATGGTAGGCTTATTGAGTCGACGAATCTGGTTACTCTCACGTATAGAAATCAAAGAATCACCCTCATAGGCAGGAGTTCACAACTCACTCAGGATAAAGGTCAAGTCACCTATGGTCATCCTGGTAAAATGTAAGTCTCTTCTAGTAATGGCGTTATAAAGAGAGACTTAACATTTCGTAGTCCGGTCTTTATACAAACTCTTTTGTATAAGATACACCTGCTCACATGTCTCCACAAGAATGATCAAGAACAAATTATTTGTAGTACTTTACAACAATTGTAACAACTACAAAGCGGGTTGTATCAGTAGTGTTACCAAGATAAGGCACCCAATCTTATCCATATACTACAAACCACTTAGGTTATCACTTCAAAATGATCCACTTGTACGTCTTCATATACATGTTACATCAGATAACTTTGGATCTTAGGTTAGTGGATTATTGCACAAGTAATATAAAATTAATCAACCATTAATTCAACTAACATGAAACTATGAGGCTTTAGAGCTAACACTCCAACAATCTCCCACTTGCACTAAAGTCGGGGAAATATGACCTGGTGAGACATGTATCCTAGAGCATAAACTATACCATATGTGCTCTCCCACTTGGCCAAACACACTAGAGACATGTCTCATAGTCCTAGATAGTTTAGGAGATCCTCTCACACTTTAGCTTAGAGAATCTTTTTATATAATACAACCAGTTATGTCAATAAGGATCATTTATTCACCAATGAGATGTACTCACATTCCATATTATTCCTTCCACTAGGTGCTTAAATATGGTCTCAACCTAATTCTTGAATCACGTTAGCGCATAAAGTGAATAGATTAAGTTATATCTAAAACAACTTTCAAATATCTCAAAACACCTTGAACATAAGCAAATTATTGCTTCAAAGCAAAATAATATCTCTCAGTCTAATAGAGCCGATCTAGGAAAAAAACGTGGATTTCTCTAAATCCAATATGAAACAATGTAACTCGTAAAAAATCAAATCTTAAACTATATACACTGAAGTTTCATTATTCATAAGTTTTAATTTTCAACATTCAATGGTCATATCAACGAATTTCTCGATTAAACCAACCAATTGTCTATTAAATGTTAATGAAGTCTCATGTAAAATTGATATACCCTCAATATTTGAGATGTCTTAGGAAACCATTGTCCTTAGACATATCAATGTCATTATAGATTCGTACATTACTATTCCATCTTTAGCAATCGCATCGAATATTAAACAACTACTTTGTAAATGTAAGATGCATGAGACAAATTAAACATGTCATAAATATATGTATGTGGACTTTTAATATACAAAATCACTTCAAATCAACTATTTAAAATTGGTTAAACAGTCAAAACTTGTATACTGGTTTTTATTTCATTCATAATGAGCAAAAATCAATATAAAATAGATAAATATCCACGTTTCGTTTTCTTGTTTATACAAGAACATCATCATCGTTCAAAGTTTCCGATTATGATACTATATCAAAACCTCATTCTCAAAGATCCCAATTGTGAAAATTATCACCATTTTGCAAACATTTTGCAATTCAATCGTTGAAAAATTTCTCGACATTGTGTAGATGCATGGAACTTCTTTTCATAAAAGAAGCTATTCATTTTTACACATCTCATATGCAATAACGAATACAATAAGACTCTGTTGGAAAACTAGGTTGAAAATTGACTTACAATATATTTTTCACTCAACAGCTCTAGCATAGGTTTTCACCTAACGCCAAGAGTCTTATTTTGAAGATTTATACCTCCAAATATTACACTTTCAAGCTTTCTTTTCATAGACCCATGTATATCATATGAGGTAGCCTCATCAATGAAAGTCTACAAAAAGCTGATTGAGATTAAGTATAGTACTTCATCTCATAATTATGACTTTAATAACATTTTTCAACTTCTTTCAATACTTGTGATCTATTAAGACAACTTTGATTTCCAATAACTCATAGCATAGGTTGAGTCATCGTATGGCTCTCCCACTACTGAAAGATTCATAAGTGCTCTCCCACTATTGAAAGATTCATAAGTTGTCATTCATCTTATTTTACAAGAAAGACTTCAGATAAGCCTTGTCGTAAAGATCGAGTTATCTCATAACTCTCCCACTACCATCAAAACTTATCTGTTTGACAGTTAGAAATTGATATTCAAATGAAACAAATGGTCAACAACACTTGTTAACTATTACGTGGTTGTACTTGGAATAAATTCATCAACAAAGTCTGTACCCTTCAACTTTCCAAATAAATCAGTATTTGCCACACAAACACATCATCTTACTTTGGAATTTTCAAAGGAATACTTAGGTATTTTTTGAACATTACTTTCAGTAAGGTTTTTTTTTTTTTTTTACACAAATGTCTCAACTTATCCAAAACCTAAAATGTCATAAACAAGTTTTATAATACTTCCATGATACAACAACATTCCGCAAACATGTTGGCAAAAATAACTTTCAAAACAATGCATTCTATATCACATTCTATATCGTATTACCTTAATGAAGTCTGACATCGGTGTAATTTAAAAACATTACAACTCAGTTCAATAGAGAACTTAAAATGTACTAAGGTGAACAAAGCCATATTTCTCCTGCAGCAAAATTTCACATAAATTATACTAAATGCTCCAAGTGAGATCTCATCTCATCTTTGTCAATTAGGCTTAATACATCAAATATCTTATATTAATTATGATCAAATCATAATGTCACAATAAGTTTTCCTAAGTGATTTAAACTTTAGTCTAATTTCTTTTGAATATTTTAAAGAAAATAAGACTTGAATTGAATTGGAACAGGATATATTTATTCATAAATACTCATCAATCATATTAATAAATCGTATGCTTTCTAACATAAGACCACTTGGGTCAAAGAAAGAAAGTCTAGCATTGGCTAGATAACCATATCTAATAAGATTGAATGACACACCTGCATGAGAAGTAAGACTTTTGACAGATAGTAATAATTTAACTCTAACTCTTAAGGAATTACCTATAACTGTCATTTCTAAAAATCAAAGTCATGAATCCTTCAGGAGAGTAGAAATTGCCTTTATTTCCAAATTCGTTAATCCTTACACTGTTACAGTTGAGTAATAAATGTGTTAACCTTTAACACACACAAAAATGTGTATATTTTATGTTGAACATATTTTCAAACAACTTTTAAAAACATGTCTAATTACCAAAACTATTCATATGTTATGAAATTTTTTAGTAATTTTTCTCGGAGAAATTGAATGTCTCTCGTAGCGATAAAGCACCATACTCAGCATAAATAAACATCATTATATTTTAATGCACAAAAATGCATTTAATTAAAGCTGAACATGTTTTCAAAAACGACTTTGAAAAACATGTCTTATCACTAACTATTCATACACTATGAAATATTTAGTAATAAAGATTGGAGAAATAAAATTTCTCTTATGGTAATAAAACCATCATATTCAGTCAAATTAAATAACATTTTAATGCTACCCACTACTTTAACCGAGATGGGCATCTTGTTGCCAATTAGTAAAACTATTCTACTTAAATAAGCATTCACCAAGATTTACAATCTAATGTAATGAAGAAAAGTTCTGATATTGAATCATTATTAAGTTATCAAGGTGTGAATTTGTATTCTCCACCATGAACTTAGTAAATTAGATTTACTTGTTCTCATTTTTCTTCTTTTTGAGATATTTCTAAAATCCCTCAACAACTAACATCCCAAACTAAATAGGAAACTTTTTCCTCATTAGCTCTAGTCATTATAATTTTCTTGGAACCCCGATGATACTTAATTTTGTAGGTCATTTAGCTTCCATGGCTCCTACATATAATATGTTTTGTCATGTTTTTATCTAGACACGTCATATGTTATGTAGATAATTACAATAAGCTATCGCTGTAAAGTTTGTTCTTGAACACTTCATGAAATGACAACAATTTTTTTGAGAACATTTTCCAAATTAAAAGATAAAATTACACTTCTCTTATGTGTTGATGAAAATTTCAATGTAATATATTCATCAAAACCTTTGACTTATATTGGTAATTAAAACTTTTAGAGAAATAGACATAACTTTGAATTATATAAAATATATTAATCGATTATATGCAATCTATTATCCATTCTAATTCAACAAAAAAATTTAAAGATGAACCCATGAATTTGAATATGAATCTCATTCATATAAATGCAAAATTTCTATTGCTATGATACTCTAGTGAGTCAGAATAAAAGTCACTGTTGGGCAGTCAGTCATTCCTTCGTTGGATTTAGACATTCTCAACCAAATATTACACTAGAATAAATACTTTTTCCTATAACATTTAGTTACCATATTTTGGTCAAGAAACCATTAACTTACTTAACAATTTCTTGTAAGTATAACCCTTCATTTTAGATTCTAGAATTCCACCCCAATGAGACAACTGTAAGAAAAAAATAATGAGGGCAAAAACTAAAGTAATCCTATCCATTTCTGGAGTTTGGGTAAAATAATGCAAACATCATCCATAGGGGGACACAAGCAAAGGTGTCTCGAGGCCGAACATGAAAGTTTAATAAAAACCAATTAAGGAGACCGTGAGATGTCTTAATACACTTTTCTCTCCCACTTACTATAAACACTCTCCATTCACCTTGGTATTGTCCTATGCAAACACCATCCGTAAGGGGACACAAGCAAAGGTGTCCTGAGGTCAAACATAGATCAAACTATTTAGGAAGAAAGGTGAAAAGGAAATTGAAGTATCATATACATCATTTTCCTTCCACTGAGTCTTTTACAAATGAGGGTTCATAACTTAGGTAAATTAGGTTGATAAATTTATCTAAGTGAATTGTTAACTTGGCCTAATAGAACAATTATATTGGACAGTTTAACAATGTTGATTCTTGTTTATTATACACTTTAGTAAACCTAAATCATTCATTGCATGTTTATAACATTATTGTCTAATTCACCTTCTAGGTCGATTTCCAGGTAGGGGTATTTCATTTTCGTCAGCTTATATACCTCAGCCATAGATAGAACCTTCCTTAGACAAAGGTCCCTTATTGACAATTATGTTGTAAATTTAATCTTTTATTTACTCCATTTTAATCCTATCAAAAGAGAATTAAAAGATTAATTATAATTCTAATCATATTAAAAATAAATATTAACATAGGTCTAGGTGAAATTAATTTTAAAACACTTAAAATTAATTTTAACCTATGTTTGCATGTAACTCTTGATTATAGATTTTAATTCTAATTTCATTTAACTTATAACTATTATAAAGTTTAATGAAACAATTACAACCTAAGTCATGCATCTAATGGCACATAAAAAATATAACAACTATATTTCTAAGGTAATGTCATGCTTCATGCATTTTCATTTTCATTATATAACTTAACATTTATATTATCAAATAATGAAAATGAATAACATACCCATCACATAATATAACACTTATATTATACATCAAACTAATATAACATTTATAATAAAGTATGATGCATGGATACGTTACTATGTATGCATTTATATATACAACTTTTATATTAAATATGATGCATGAGCATACTTAACTTAATCATGCAACTATTAATATAACTTTTATATTAAAATGATGCATAATTTTATGTTTATCTTATGGTGGGATTTATACTATATGGCATAAAATATGACATATAATAATTCAAATCATACATCATATGTATAATTAAATAAAACAATAATATTGGACCAAAATTGGCATTTTAAAAATTATTTAAATTAATATAACACTTATATTAGTTTAATTAATAAAATATAATAAATAATTAATTATTACAAATTAATAATTAAAAAATGGAGAAAGTACAAAGAAACTGTAGGAGCTCAAACCCACGATTTAAAGGTTTCCTAACGCACGTGTGGATCATTCAGAGTGTCGTAACGCTTTGATGCTAGCTTTGTGACGCTGGCTTTTATGTTGCCACAATGTTGGGACATGCTACATGTAACATTGCAATGCTCTATGTAGCGTTGCAACACTGCGGCAAGAGCATTGCGACACTACACGGCAGAATGTCTGCTTTTCTTCGCTCATTCATTCGATTTGCTCCGTTCTTGTTCCAAAAAATCATTGATTCGAAGCCATAACTCCATCATGAACAACAAAAACAATTACAGACTCAATTATATAAAATTAAACACCCAAACACCAAGCAATTACAACTTTAAACACTTTAAGTGATAAATTCTAGGCCAATTTCGAAACCATCTAATATGCAAATCCCATACATTCATAATGCATCATGCACCCACCAAAACTTTGAATTAAAGTTCCAGAAAACGAAATTTAGAGAGTCAACCTGGTTTTGATACCAATTGAAGACATTGAAATTCCCCACAACAGAAGCAATTGAATGCATTGGTCTCTAAACTTCGTTTTATAAAACAGAAAAATATAGAGTGACGAAACGATAAAAAAATATTAACTTAAGCATGGTATCTACTGTGCAATTAGAAAGGAAAGGATTAAGAAATCACATACCCTTGAAGACTAATTCTTCGCGTTCCTCTCCAATTCACGTCATCTTCTCCCAATTTCACGAACACCACAACCAGACACCACCATGGGATCTTCCTCATTATTCTCAAGGACGAGAACCGTGCAGAGGTGTGAGTTTGCACTTAAATTTGAATGTATGAAGGAGAAGAGAACTAATAGATTATTTTGAGAAAATTTGTTTTCTATAGAATAAAGAGAGAATGAGATGAAGATCAGAGAGAAAACCTTTTTTTTTTCTCTACTTTCTTTTACCTGATGTTAAGAGTTGCCCTTTAATAAACCAAANTTGGAGAGAAAAGAGGAAGTTATTATTTCAAATAATAAAATAATATAAATAAATATGATAACTAATATATTTATATTAAACTATATGTTATATCATACATAATATAATCTATAGATTTTATATAAATCACATTCATATAATTTTAATATTTGAATCACATTCAAATGGCAACCCCTCTCATCAAACTATATAAATTTAATATGAATCATATTCACATTAAATTTTAACATATACATTTTATATTAATCATATTCATATAAATAATAGTTAAATCATATTCAAATATTTATTTCTCTCATAAAACTATATATAAATTTAATATGAGTCATATTCACATTAAATTTTAACATATAAATCATATTCATATAATTAATATTTGAATCATATTTAGGTAATTAATCATGTAATTAATATTTCAATCATATTCATATATTTATTTCTCTCATAAACTATACAAATTTAATATGAACCATATTCACATTAAATTTTGACATAAGAATCGTATCCATATAATTAATATTTGAATCATATTCAAATATTTATTTCTCTCATAAAATTATATAATGTATTATACATTATATAATGTATCTATATACATTTTTTTAATTGTATCTCATATAGTTAATTCCTTTTAAATAATTAAAACAATGCAAACTAAACCAAAATTAATTTGATTCCCATCAGTTCTCATTCAGCTAACGAGGGGACCTTATGGCATATAGATTGAAGCTCCAATGATACGAGATCAATTTATTATATTATTTTAATCAAACTAATCAACATTTATTAACCGTTAGTCACTCGACTAAATACCGACAGCTGAACTCTTCTCACTATAGATATATTTCTGTGTTTATTGGATATAACCAATCAACAGTGCATTGACCCTTAACAAATTGCTCGTAAGTACAATTGGGTTAAATTATCGTTTTACCCCTATAGTACCACTGATCCCTCTAATGAACAATTAATCATAGTCTAACTATGAACAAACCCCTCTCGGACCATAAGAGGGTGAGACGCCTCATTATTCAAGACCCAGAATCAGTCTTTAAGGGAGCAATTTATCTTCTTACACTAACTATAGGGAATGAGTGAATTCTTTCTTGTGTAGTTGTGTTCCTAGCTCCCCAATTAGACGAATCTCCAAAATGGTAGGCTTATTGAGTTGGCGAATCTGGCCGCTCTCACCCATACAAATCAAAGGATCGCTCTCATAGGCAAGAGTTCACAACTCACTCAGGATAAAGATCAAGTCACCTATGATCATCCTAGTGAAATATAAGTCTTTTCTAGCAATAGCGTTACAAAGAGAGACTTAACATTTCGTGGTTCGATCTTTATACAAACTCTTTTGTATAAGATACCACCGCTCACATGTCTCCACAATAATGATCAGGATTAGATCATTTGTAGTACTTTATAATAATTGTAACAACTACAAAGTGGGTCGTATCAGTAGTATTACCAAGATAAGGCACCCAACCTTATCCATATATTACATACCATTTAGGTTATCACTTCAACATGATCTACTTATATGTCTCCACATACATGTTTAAGTTACATCAAATAACCTTGGATCTTAGGTTAATGGATTATTGCACAACTAATATAAAATTAATAAACCATCGATTCAACTGACATAAAACTACGAGGCTTTAGGACATGCACCCCAACATATATGAGCTTTTAGATTGATTTATGACTATTTTACAGATTTTGACTTCACTACGATCGCACACCAAATTCATTGCGGCCAAATCAGTGAGCCCTAATTTCTAGATTTCAAACCAGTGGTTCCGATTTTCATATTCCAATAAGTTAGGCAGTCCCAATTTTTCCTGGTAAACTCTTAGAACATTAATTTTTGTCATCCTCAACCAATTTGGAGCCTATATAAAGAGGAGAAGCCCTCCATTTCAACACACAACTCTCCATCTCTAAATTCATCGTTATGTCTTCAAAGATTCTGCCATTTCTGTCAGTCCTCTTGAACATTTTCTTAACTTCTCAAGTCAGTAGCCTCAAGAATGAAAATTTCTCTGAGGCGTAGTGACGTTAGGTCATCTCATCCTGTGAAATCGTATGGTGAGAAAATATTCTTCCTTGAAAAAAGGGAATCAACCTAGGTAAAGACTAGGAATTTGAGGACTTGTCCTGAGATACCTTGAGTTGTATTTTCTAGCACTTCTATTCATTTATTTCTTGTATTTCTTTTATTTTCTATGAACATTGGTAGCTCTCAAAAAGAACTAGTTTTATATCCCTAGTTCGATCCAATTTGTACAATTCTTATGCATAAAATATTCATTTTATAGGTAAATTCGTCTTGAAAGGGAAAAAGAGTCATTGAGGAGAAATTTGAGCTAAATTGGAGTTAAAATACACCTTGGAGTCAATTAATTTGAAGAAAACACAAGAAATTATGAAAATTTCATCCCAACAGCGTCACACCCCATTCCAACATTATTGTGTAATGATGAAAGACAGTAGGCGAGGAAACAGGGTAGCATTATGATGTTATCCTCAACGTCGCAGCACTAAGTTTTGACGAAAAATTGTTGAAATCCACGTACGTCTCCAAATTTGCACCAAAGTTGCAATGCTACCTTAACCATACTCCAACGCTTGAGGTTTTGAATCGACAAGAGAGTTGCAACGCTCTCCTTAGCGTTGCAACACTATACCTTTGATAGAAAAGTAAAATTTCTGCATTTTACTCGAGAGATCAAATCCAAACTCGATTTTCTCTCAATTTTCTTACCTTTCTATACTTATTCTTTTATTTTCTTCATATATTTGAGGCATCCATGCTTATCTTTCATCAAATCTTGTAAGAAATGCTTCATTAAAGGTATGTAATTCTGGTTTAGTTTAGGTTAAATCTTAATATTTTTTGTATGAGGCTGTAAAATTCTATAATTTCTCATTCAAATTCTTGATATTTCTATGATGAATACTTGCTGAACATTCATTCTTGATTGTGGAATTAATTTTCATGCATTAAATTTTAGAATCTTGGCCAAAATTCTGTAGTTCAATGAATGCTTGAAATTAGATATGTCAATGTGCTTGATTTCTAGGGCAAGAACTAATTCATGTTGATGTATGGATTTATAGTTATCTTAAATTATTTTTTCATAATCTTGCATGTTTAGTTAAAAATAAAGAAGAATCGTAGTCAATAAAATTATTTTTCCATAATCTTGCATGGTTATCTTAAATTATTTATAATCTAGGTCTTTCCAAGTTACTTCTTTGATCTTAGTTAATAAAATTTCTTCTTAATCTTACATGGATTAAGTATATTATTAGCAAGAATCATTAATTATTCAAAAGCCAATGAATACCAAGAAAGATTAAAAGGATACCTAAACTAGGTTAGATCAATTTAATAAAATCGAGTCTCTATTTTGAATTTCTCAATTACTTTTTCTTTTTTTCTTAATTTTATTTACAAAAACAAAACCCCTCATTTTGGTTACCCTTTCGAGTTCGAAATTTGATCAAACGAACATAGATTCCCTGTGGACCGACACGTGCTTTCTACTTTTACTAAATTTTTGTGTACTGGTTGAAGGAATGGAGCATTACAAATTTATTTGTTTAGGTTTGGGGTTTATTAACGATATAGAGCCCGTCTAACAGTAGCTATAATGAATCATCTAATAAAGTTCATTATTTTATCATTTTTATGAGCTAAATTTTCCTAGGTGTCCAGCAATGTAGATGCCCTAGGATTTTCATGGTTTAAATTATGTTGCACTTTATACGACTTTGTTTACACATTTTCTTTGTTGAGTTTAAAAGATAAAATCGGTAAGTTAAACTGACCACTTAATTTAACGATTTAACGAAGCTCAAATGCTGAAAATGTTAGGGTGTAAGCGGATGTCACAAAGGGATATGGGACTAAAGCCTAGAAATACAACTGTCACATCACCTTAAAAATAAAGGATGCCATAGGATAAAGAAACTGAATTTGAATTAATCTAAGATCCAGCTAACCATAGAAACATTAGGAATTAACTACTTAGACCTCCTAAATGAACTTGACACAAGACTGAATAGGTATGGATTTATGTTCATGTGTAATTCACTATTAAGTTATGATGCGGGTTGATGTTGGGATTAGTGTCCTAAATCTCTTGTATTCTCATAGTTTGTAAACATTATATAAAAAAATTTGTTATTAATAAAATAATTGTTATTTTATGAGTATACACTCAATCTAATAAACTAAGATCCTAGGTTATTTTATGTAAGTTAAACAAGTATGTAGAGATATACAGGTGGATCTTGTTTAAATAATAACCTAAATGGTCTGTAGTAAATGGATAAGGCTAGGTACCTTATCCTGGTGACACTACGGATACAACCCACTTTGTAGATGTTAAAAGTGTTGTAAAGTGCTACAAATGATATGATCCTAATCATTTATATGGAGAAATATGAGCGGGGTATCCTATACAAAGAGTTTGTATAAAACCGAACCACGAAATGATTAGTCTTATTATATAACACCATTAATAGTAAAGACTTACATTTCACTAGGATGACCATAGGTGACATTACCTGAATCCTGAATGAGTTGTGAACTCATGTTTGTGAAGGTGGTCCTTTGATTTTTATGGGTGAGAGTGGTCAAATTGCCAACTCAATATGCCTACCATTTTGGGGATTTGTCTGATTGGAGAGCTGAGAACACAACTACATAAGACAGAATTCATTCTTTCTCTAATATCAGGGTAAGTAATAAATTGCTCTTTTTAAGGCTAATTTCGGGGCTTGAACAATATGGCCACACCCTCTCTTGGCGTGAGAGGGACTTGGTCATAGTTGGACTATGACTTATTGTTCATTAGAGGAATCAGTGGTACTTAAGAAGTTAGCATCTATAGGGGAAAAACGAAAATTTTGGCCTAACTATACTTACAAGCAATTTGTGAAGGGTCATCGTACTGTTGATTGGTTATATCCAATGACACAAAAATATATTTGTAGTACGAAGAGTGCAATTGTCGGTCTTTAGTGGAGTGATCAATAGTTTTTGGGTAAAATAATTAAAGAGTTTAATTAATTATCCAAGTATCATTGAAGTTTCAATCTACAGGTCTATAAGGTCACCTCTGTCACTCAACAAGAATTAAATTGAGAATTAATTTTTGGTTAATTTGAATTGCTCGAATTAATTGAGAAAAATCAATTATATATGATATAATTATTTAAATTAAATATATGTGACATAATTAATATAATGTATTAGATACATTATAATATAAAGTATTTTGAGAGGATTTTGAATATGATTCAAATACTAATTATATAAATGAGATTCATATAATTAAATTTAATGTAAATATGATTTATGTTAAATACCATAAATAGTTGAGAGGAATTAAATATTTGAATATGACTTGATTAATTATATGTATTTGATATAATATAAAACTATAGGTTATATGTTATATTTGATATAACATATAGTATATATATATATATATAATAAAGTTGTTTCGACGGGACCTATTCTCTTAATAGGCGGCAAAGCAGAATAGGAAAGGGGTTGAGCTGACTGATGAATGAGAGCTTTTTCCTAAAGGCTAAACTCTCATGTGAAGCTAACATGGCTGGCTACATACAAGTATAGCCAAAGAAAGATGAGACGGGACAGACGGTCAGAGGCTGCAGCAGGACTACCATAAGAAAGCCTGCCTCTTCCCGCTAACATAGAATGAGATTCTCGTAAGTAAAAGTCTCTATGTGAATCTCTTCCCGACCAAGCCAAATCAGACCACCACTTGGGGTGGGAATGGCTTAGCCTACATGCATCATTTGATGAAAGCACTCCAGTCCAATCGCCTCCTCAAAGTGGCTTGTCAGCCACGCTTTCCCTCCCTCAAAACAATGCTCCTCATCAAAAGCCCTTCCTAGGATTGGGGCAACATAACAATTAGTGGTTCGCTTCAAGACTCCACACCCTTGAGAGCAGGATGCTGACTGAGATGGAGCTGGAAGCCAACCTATACTTTTCTGGGCACAACTATTATATCTCACTCAAAAGTGTGAAAATACGCTAATCGATGATGAAAGAACTCTTATACAAGAGTACCTCTGAGCGGAAGTGGATCTTTCCAAAAAACATTGTGATAGAATTTCCACATTTACATTCAAACAAACAGATATGCATCAAACTACTAAATTATCGACATGCTAAGAAACAAATAAATACGAGAACAAAAAAACTTACCATTTGAAGACTTTCTTCTTGGCAAAGCTCGTTCTCTCCAAGTGAATAGACTCCTCACGCTCCCACTAGAACAACAAGCTTTCGTTCAGCAACACCCGATCGTCTACCACGAACGTACTCACATGAACAGACGAAGAAGATGGGGACAACGCCACCACTTGGAACCCTTATTATTCTCGAGTGAGAATCCAAATAGTGGACTCTATTCAGATTTGGTAGAGTGGAGGAGGAAAAGAGATTGTATACAACGATCAAGTAAATGGGAGAAGGCAGCGTCTATT
This sequence comes from Benincasa hispida, assembly GCF_009727055.1. NCBI lineage: Eukaryota > Viridiplantae > Streptophyta > Magnoliopsida > Cucurbitales > Cucurbitaceae > Benincasa > Benincasa hispida. The sequence goes on along the minus strand of NC_052356.1, from coordinate 59,551,381 downwards.
GTATAGACAGGATGCTTGATCGTTTAGGTGAGATACACAATCATGCAGTAAAAGGTAGGCGATCATCTATATGATCGTTTAGTAAAACTTGGGTGCTAAGCAATCGTTTAGGAAAAGATAAGCGATCGTTTAGTATATGCGCGCTTGGGTGTAAGCGATTTGGTAATAAACACAAGCTATCGTATAGGCTTTGAATTACTAAGCGATCGAATGCAAAATACTCCATGAGCTATTAACCGTGTACATTGCAAAATGAAAACAATTTTCATTTTATTATTCAGTTACGAAAACCGAATGGAACTTTCCACTAACGTATGGCTACGAAGAAACGGTGACCAATTATCCCATAACTATCCAATTAATAAAATAATAAATATAATCATATTATATTCATAACCTATAGTTTAATATCATATATTAACCATAGTGTTTTCTCTTCTACTAGATATAAATCATATTTATATCCAATTTCCTCCAATTAATGTATCTTATACATAAAGTCAATCATATCATATATAATTAACTAGTTCAATCATATCATATATAATCGAACTCCCTCTTGTCAATTTGAACACTTCAAACTGACCTAAAAACTAATTCTCAACTTGAATCCAAGTTACCAAGGGGACCTTATGAACCTATGGCTCAAAGTTCCAATGGTACGTAGTTAGCTGACTAAACTCTTTAGCCACGAGATCCACCATCTGTTAACTGCCAGGCATTCCACTAAAGACCGACAGTTGAATTCTTCTTACCACAGATATATTTCTGTGTCCATTGGATATAACCAATCATCAGTACGATAACCCTTCACAGATGCTCATAAGTACAGTTGGGCCAAATTATCGTTTTGCCCCTGTAGTTACATCTTACTCCTTAAGTACCACTGATCCCTCTAATAAACAATACAACATAGTCCTACTATGTGTGGACATCTCTCGAGTCATGAGAAGGTGTATGGCACCATATTGTTCAAGCTCCGAGATCAGCCCTTAAGGGAGCAATTTATCTACTTACTCCTACTAAGAGGAAGGAGTGAATTCCATCTTGTGTAGCTAAGTTCCCAACTTCTAAATCAGACGAATTCCCATGCAAATCAAAGGAACGCCCTCAATGGTAGGAGTTCCTAACTCACTCAGGATTGAGGTCATGTTACCTATGGTCATCCTAGTGAAGTGAAGTCTCTGTCATGAACGATGTTATATAACGAGACGTTAACACTTCATGGTCAGGTCTTATACAAAATCTTTGTATAGGACGCCCTCACTTGCATGTCCCTACACAAATGATTAGGATCAGACCATCTATAGCAAGTCATAACACTTGTAGCTATTCTACAAAGCGGGCTGCATCCGTAGTGTTACCAAGATAAGGTTTCCCTCCTATATCCATATACTACAGACCATTTTGGTTATCACTTAAGATATGATCCACTTGTATGTCACCACATACATACTTAAGTTACATAATGACAACCAGGGATTTTAGTTTATTGGTTTGTGGTAAAGAAAATAAAACATCCAATGTGCAAAGTCAAGTAGTGAAGAAAATATCATATATTTTATATTATAAGCATTCATACAAACTGTGTTTACAAACTACAGGACACGAGACTTTAGGACATTATCCCCAACAGATGAACCTTGGAAACATCATTAGTATAAGAAGAGGCAGAGAAGACAAAGAGTTGGTCCTAAATTGGGTCAGATGTTGATTCAGGAATATGAGAGCAAAGAGAAATTCTTTCGAGTGCCTTTTGTTGTGTATACAGACGAGCTCACTTCTCTTACAACATTCTTCCAGTTAGGGCTATAACGAGCGCCAATGTTAAGAGGCTACTTTGTCAAAATACAAAATAAGGATAAACCCTTTAAGTTGTAGAATCAAACTAAGCCTACACAACTTTTTCTAGTTGGGGAAGTTCTAGCTTCCCTAGGCTTTTAATTTTTTAATTTAATTAATAGAAGGGAGTTACAACTCCCTCCCCTAATCTTTCTCAACTTGTACGTGAGAATAGATGCTGGAACTCTCATTCTTCCTAGTCTCTCTGAATGTCAGAGAGAGTGTTTTTTTGAAAAAATAAATAAATAAAAAGTTTCCTTCTTCTCCCCCCTCTCTTCCTCTCATTTCCCTTTTTCAAGAATTCAAGCAAAACCCACAACTCTTACTTGAATTCTTAATCCCAAGAGAATACAGAGGATTCTTAAGTGGTGGTGCCCTTTTGGGATTTTGGTTTGGAGATCTAGATCAAGATCGAATCGATACGTTATTTGGATTAAAAGGGATTACGTGAAGAAAATTGGCTTCAAGGGTAAGTGTAATATTCTTCCCTATTTCTCCATAATTTATGCCCAAATATCATGTTGTAATATATGTTTGTTAATGTATAATTGTTTTGTTTCTGTAATTTCATGTTTTGTAAGAAAATTAAAATTAGGAACGATCCCCGCCTCCGCACAGAAACCTTCTTTAACGTCCAGATCCTTACACATTATGATTTGACCGCTACGACATGCATACTTAGACTTTTCTATCATGAGATGAGTTTGGTGAAAATTTCAAAGAACATATCTAAATTTTATTAATTAGATAGAAAAACTATATAAAAAGTTTATTTATCAAAACACCAGGATCCATAAAACATTAGCGTGGTGGTACAAAATGCATATGCCTATAATAGTGAGTTTGATGGTTAGCCATTTGAGCGACGTCCAATTCTGCCATCTACACTGTGTCCTTACCTACAAAGTCTATAAAAATATAGGATGAGTATATAATATACCCGGTAAGTAGTTCTCACGTAGGGTAGTGACCAAATGCACAATCACAAGCAATATATCATGAAAACATATGGTTGGGACCAAAAACGTATAATAACATGTGGTGGTCGGTTATGCTTCCTACATAAATCTCTCCGCCCTGATAGGAAGATGAGGACCTAAGCAAAAACTAACCCATCTGATGATTAGTGGGTCATGCAGTTAGTAGGACCAGAGTCACATCCAATATCAACCATTAGCATAAACGTAATATTGGACTAGAGGGGTGCAACCATACATACCCTGCTAGTCCCTAGCGTAAACATAACGTAAGATTAGGCCTGGAGGGATGCAATCATACATGCCCTGTCAACCCTAGAAGCATAAATTTCTCCGCCCTGATAGGAAAATGAGGCTTAAGCAGAAACTAACCCATCTGACGATTAGCAGGTCATGCAGTCAGTAGAGCCAGAGTCGCATCCAACATCAACCATTAACATAAATGTAAGATTAGACTGGAAGCATAACTTACACCTAATTAAAACTTGATTTTAACGTAATCATGAACAAACATAATGCATGGGGTCCCTTGTAGAGAAACGTGTTCTAAACATGTAATGCAATATAACAATTAACATAATCATGCAACATATAAATGTACACTACCATAGAAAATTTAAAGAGAGTGTGAGATAAACTACTTACCTTGACTGTGATCTAATTATTCCTTATTATTTTTTATGATTTGATGAGTAGAGCTTTCCCTTTTTAAACTAGAAGGAAATTTGGGCGGAAATTTGGACAGCACCTTACCCGAGCTTTTCTCTTTTAGCCTCATAAAACTTCCTCACTCACACTTACTCTTTCACATGATTCTTTGTTACTGAGATTTGTTTGAGAATGGGTTAAATCTTCAGTAAAGGGTCCTATTTATAGTAGTTTTCAACTCTTCTCAGTGTGACAAATCATCCTACAGGTGGCTTCTTTAAAATTACTTAGGGTTTAAGGATTCCTCTCAATAAGACACCTAATCTTGGCTCATTTTCCCTTACGTCATCATTCTTTGTTTGTATTCAATTTTAGGGTTTTTCCATGTATAATCTATAAGATCGTGGCCAAATTCAACGCATAATCCATGCTTCTGTCCAAATCTCGCTCTTTCTATTCTCAGAATCTCGCTCTCTTCAGCTTTCTCGCTGGTTTGCTCTCGTGACTCTCGCTGTCGCTGGTCTCGCTCTCACTCTCACTCTCCTTCTCGCTCTTGCTCCCGCTTTCTTCCACTGTCTCGCTGAGAATCTCGCTCTCTTTACTCTCGCTCTCTCCAATTTTCTCTCCAATCTCGCTAGTTTTCACGCGTGGTTGCCTTCACTGTTTGTTGATTCCACTTCCTCTTTTTAACTATTTCAAATTCTAAGAGTATATGGGCAATTAATTCACCCCCAATTCTTCCAATGAGCAGTGCCCAAACAAAAAGTTATCTACTGCCCATTGTCTCCTGAATTAACTAGCGTCGAACTTCTAATTAATCCTCCCTGATTCTGCTCCCTTATTCATTATTTTTGGATAATGAATAAATTTCTTATTTTTCCCTTCTAAATTTCCACCCGATTTTCCTATTAAATTTATATATTTTTCATTCTTAATTATATATTTTATTTGTTTTCCTACTTTCTAAATTAGGGTTAGGGTATTACATTTACCCCCCCTCTAAACAAAATTCCGTCCTGCTTAATATTTGACATTTAATTTTCTGTATGCGTACAAATCTGGGTCATTACACCTTCGATGGTTTCCCTTCAGTTCAAACATTGTTTTTCCCTATTCGATTTCTATTGTTTATTGTTTTTAAGTTTTCCCCTCACTACCATAATATAAACTTTTTTTCGGATACCTTGGTTTCATTTATTCATAGTCATAGCTAGAGATGTCCACGAGACGGGACGGGGACGTCCCCACCCTCCTATTTCATTCCCCGCATGAAATTCCCCGTGGGGAATTTGTAGGGATCGGGTTCCCCACGGGAAAAATTTCTCCGTTTTGTTTTTTTTAATATATTCATTTTTAGCAATTTTGCTTTCTCAACCAAATATAATTATATATATTAAATTAGTTATTTCAAATAAAATTTTCATTCAAAGAAATTAGAAAATAACTAATTTTTTATACCACAATGTTTGTAAAAAGTATATAGATAAAATAATAATTATTATTATAATAATGATAATTATTATAAACTCATATTCTATTTATTAAACAGAATATGAGTTATTAATAATAATAATAGTAATAATATATAAAGTAATTATATTATTAATATATTCATCGGGGCGGGGCGGGGATGGGGTCGGGGATGGGGACGGGGAATATAATCCCCGTCCTGTCTCTGTTTAGCCAACGGGGAAAAAATCATCCCTGCTCCCTTCCCCATTCCCCGTCTAATTGGGATTCCTCGTCCCATTCGGGACGGATCCCCGCGAGGTAAATAGACATCCTTAGTCATAGCTAAATTAAAAATCAATCAGTCTTGTGGGATTCGACACTTGAAATACTCTGAGTTTATTACTTCATCGATAATGTATGTTTGCACTGAGACCTAACTTATCCACAATATTTTGTTGCTCATACATCTGGTCGATCACAACTCTTACATGTTTGTAAACTTCCTGAAATGATATCTTAATTAAGAATCTAAATTGATTCGTTTATGAAAGTTTTAGGGTTTAATTAGTAATATTATAAGTCTCACAATGTTATTATCCAAACTGAACATAACTGAAGGTTTAAATTGATACACTTATAAAATTCAGGGTTTAAATTGATATAAATATTAGTTTGGGGTTTAAATTGAAACAACTTCAAAGGTTATAGATATAAATTGATATTTTTTTTCTTGTTTTTGTATGATTTTCTTTGATTATGGATGGAAAATTATTTTAGGTCAATTTGGATTGCTCTAGTTTAGTTGTGAGAAAATTAAAATTTTCGCATGAGTTTGGAAATAAACTGAGCTCACTAGCTATTAAGTAAATTAATTATAGGGATAAGAAAAATGATTAAGGGGGTATTTGGGGTGATGATATGAGTTAGACATAAAACTCAACTCAATTTTTTGGAGGGCAATTTGGTATGTCACTTATATTTTATACGATGTCCACCAATAGTGCACTCAGCCCTCATCACTATCGATACCCTCGTTAGTACTTTTGGTGGCTAACTCCGGTGACTTTAGTTGATGGCCAACTTCGACTACCATTTACAATGGCCAATTCGACAACCACCATTAGTACCCAACTCCAGCCACATTCGACCACCACCATCGACGGTCAACTCCTACAACCTCCAACGGCATTCACCTGCGCCAACTCCTATGATCATTATTTTAGATTATTAATTCATAGTATCTCATTAGTCATTCTTTATACTAATTTGACACTAATAAAAACAGTTTTAGAATATAACAAACCAAGGAAACTTCTATATTTTTAAAAAAGAGTTGTCAAACACATGGTGCATGCACGTGTGCATATTTGTGTGCGTGTATGGGTGTGGGTGTGTGCATGTGTGTGTGTGTGGTGCACACATGCTGCATGCGTGTGTGCGTGCGAGTGTGTGATGCACGTATGTGTGTGTGCGTACGTGAGTGTGTGCGCGCGCGTGTGCGTGTGTATGCATGTGTGTGTGCGTGTGTGTGTTGTGTGTGTATGTGATTGAATAAAAAAGTTTTCAAACAAAAATAATCATCATAAAAACAAATTGTTTGTGTAAAAAAAAAATTGCATCAGATACCCTTGATATATGAACTCAACTCAGCACCCCAAACACTTAAAACATAGACATATTGATCGATTGAAAACACTTTAGCTAAATTGAAAACCTTTTTAGGATAAAAGTCTCCAATCTAGTGCAAGTGCACACTGTTAACAAAGTAATAGAAAATGGAAGATTTCCAAGTCGTCTCCCAAGGAAACGAGTTTTCAACAAAATTATTAAGCAACAAAAATTTTCCTCAAAGGTTCAATTATAGTAACAAGAGAAAATTGATTTGAGTTTTTGCTAAAAAATTAATTTGACCAACAATGATGAGAAATATAGATTTAAACATGTTCATGCTCCTTTTTCAAAGTAAGTATAGCCTAATATGAAAGATTGTATCTTAGCTCCATTTCAATGCATTGGTGAACCGGATTCAATACCTATTCAATCTTCTAAGATGTATCTTTAGGAGGCTAAGTCATTAAACCTATATTTCAATGGGAAATGTGAACTTAAATGATTAAGAATATAATCCTTCTTTCTATAGATTTTTCCGTATGTCTAGGGTAAAAAACAAAGTCCTATTTCAAGGCTTTTTTCCTAACTCACTCTTATAAGAACCAAATCTTACCTAACCCTTTTGGTATTATATTCAATTTGAGTATACTAATCTAAGTGATCAATCTAGACTAATAATAATGAAATTAAAATCAATAAAAGCAAACCAAGCAATGAATTGAGCCAAGTTACTTTATTTTACATATTAGGCTTTTGCAACTTTCTTTTGGGTATCACATATTTGAATCCAATGAAGAGCTTAGTTCATGATTGAAGGATTAAAGAAAAAACATTTAGATGAAAAGAATTCATAGTAAACTAAATAATAAATAAATAGATCTAAAAGAAAATACCGAAGTGAAAATTAGAAATAAATTAAGTACACAAGTAACGTCTTGCCTTCTTTCAATCTAACTTGGTTCTCCTTTTTCAAGAAAATTCAAGCCATCACAACCCTAACTTTTGAAATAATATTTGATCAATTAGTAAAGGAGAAAGTATATGATGAAATTAAGATTAAACTACAACAATTAAAAAACTAAGAATAGAAAAATAATGAAGAACTAAATAGACTCAAAGTAAAAATAATGAACTACTCTAAAATAAAATGGATATGTGTAAACTAAACTGCTAGAAAATTAAATCGAAGAAATGAAAAACATAGTTTAAACTAAAAATAAACTTTAAACAATGAATCACAAAACAATGAAACTAAAAACTTGAACAAAATAGTATATATTTGTAAAACCTGAGTTTTGATTACCTCACTTAAGTATGTTTAAGGATAAGGAAGTGAAGAGGGAAACGTTTAAGTATAAGAATCTTAGCTCTCGGTTACTTATTAATCTAGCCTTATAAAGAGAATTTCTAGCTAAGTATTGGTCGTGTTGAGGGCCGATTAAGCATCTAGTGAGTAAGGCAGACATCGAGTAAATGCTGCCGAGCATCGAGTATAATTGATCGAGAAAGGGTCGAGCATCGAGTATAAGTGATCGAGGAAGGGGTCAAGCATCAAGGGTAAGCAAGAAAGGGTCACGCATCGAGTACGAGCAGCGAGGAAGGGTCGCACGTCGAGTACGAGCGATCGAGTGAGGAGCATGCATTGAGCAAACTCCCAACATTGAGTTTCCCATCGAGTATCGAGTTCTTCCCATCGAGTATTTAACAGAGAGCCATGGAATTTTTCCATCGACGAAAGACTCTTCTCCACCGAGTTTTTTCAGCAAGGATCGAGTTACTTGAAACGGTCAGTTTTAAACTTCTCTTTGAGTTACCCAGACAGATAGCTTAATCTCAAGCCTTAATCTCCACTAGTGGGTGAGGTGGCCTAAGGAGATTTCATGCAAGGGGCTGGACGGTAGTATAAAAAGGGAAGAGAATTTCAAAAGCTCGTTTTGGACGATTTGCTCTAGAAAACCAGATGAACTTAGTACCGTTGGAAAGCCCTTTGAGTCTAGTTTCTGAATCGAGCCTTTGAAAAGGAGTTCTCACCGGAAAGAGGTCCGGAGAAGGAAGGAAGAGTCAAAGGTTCATTTTTAGGCGTTCCCGAGCACTCGACAAAGAAATGTAGATCTAGATCGAACCACATGGAATTTCAAGCTAAAAATTTAAGGTAATATTCACCTTTATGAGTAAGTTTGTAGAAGAAAATTTTGCAAGATAAGGTATGGGATTTTAGTTACATATTTTAGAAGCTAACCCTAGAAAGTATTGAACAAGCAAGCAGCTTCGTAGTTTAGGGCCATTGGGGAAGATTTAAAGCTACAGATCAAGCCACAGAGAGTTTTACGCTGAGAGTTAACATTGTAACACAATTCTGAGCATGTTTGAAGAAGGAATTTTCTTAAAATGAGTTCTGGATTTCAAGTTATTGAAAATTTGTTGGGCGATCAAGCAACTACTTGCTAAACGTGGGTTTGGCACCCCAAAAATCCTACTAATTACTGGGTGTGGGCATTAGAAAGGAGGCAACCAGTTGAAGTTAAGCCCTTTCAAATTCAACTAAGTACCCGATGCCCTAAGGTAAGTTGCGAAGAATTGAAAGCGAAAGGAATAAATGTGAGCTTAATTCTGAAAGCGAGACTAAAAAGGGAAACCATAGCTAGTAACTAAAGTATTTTGATATGTTCACAGGGTTAACATTAGTAAGAGAATCTCATCAATCTTAAAAGAATTTCCGAAAGAGTGTGAATGACTCTAATGTTTACAAATATTTATGAATGATTAAGCAAATCATGCTTTTATGAAAGTTACTTATTGATAACCAGCCTCAAACGTTTACCAAGCTATTTACTTTACCGATGTTTATAAATGCTTGATAGATTAATAACTTATAAAGTATGGATAGGCATGGTCTAGGCATGATGTTCTAATGTGATTAATGTCTAGTGCTTGTGAAGTATGTTGTCCTAAACAAAGTCTGAATGGTTAGCACATGCTATTAGGGAAAGTTAAGTCTATAAGACAAAGCTAAGTGTGAGGTTTATGTGAAGGACTCCTAGTAAAGTATGTTTAGCTCAATACCTCGAAGTAGTAACCGAGCTTAGAGATGGTTGATGATAGAATCCTTGCTACGTACACGTAGGGCCAGTGGGACTAAGAAGGTGATGGACAGAGGAGCCACATCCCAAGAGATGAACTCAAGTTTCAGTAAAACTTGTTAATGAAGAATGTCATGCGTTGAGTTAGTTTTGAATTAGCAAGAACTATGAAGAATGATAAACTATGTGATTTCAATGATGATTGTTGATAAGTTTATATGTTTTCAAGCAATTAAGTTTCATGAGATTGCTTAGAATTTTCCTCAGCTATGTACGTGTTTTATCGCATGCCAAGGTGATATGTTAATCTTATTTCAGATTAAGTATTCTATATTGAAGCATGTGTTCTAAAGACTGTAGCTAAGTTTCTACAAATGCTAAGCTTAAAGTTATGTCCTGAAAGATTCATAATATATATGATGTTAAAGCATGATATGTTTTTAGTAAGCTAGATACTAAAAGAAAGGAAAGTGTCTAGGAAGTACCTAAGGTGTTGACAGTACTTAGTAACTCCACATGCACGTAGAAAGTTTTAAAGAAGAGCCTGAAGTATGGGTCTGTTAAGCCATATTTGAGAGGCCGAAGTATGGGTCTCTTAGGCTATATTTCAGTAACCTGAGGCTGAAGTATGGGTCTCTTAGGGTGATACAGATGTTGGGAGCTTGAGCGATAAATGCTCGTTCTCAACTAAGATTTAGGTGTTCGGTTTTATGTCTTAAAAGCTCGCAGATTGTAAAATGATAAACATTTTCTATTAACAATATACTTGTTATTGATCTTATAAATTGTTTGAAAGTCTAAATCCAATAAACTATGACCCATGACTATTGTATAAGTACTTGAACTTTATGTGGAGACATAAAAGTGGATCGAGTTCGAGTAAATAGTCAAAATGATCTATGGTACATGAATGAGATTGGGTACCTTATTCTGGTAACACCATTGGATGCGGTCTACTCTGTAGTTGTTATAAAGAGTTATAAAGTGCTACATATGATGTGATCCTAATTCGTACACGTTATGGCATGAGGAGTGGGGATGTCCTATGCAATGAGTTTGCATAAGATTAGGATCAAGAAATAAGTCACTCTTACTTTATAACGTTGTTTACTATTTAAGACTGACTATTTCACCTATATAACCTAGGTTAACTCGATCTTAATCCTGAGCTAGCTATGAACTCCTGTTTGTTCAGGATTATCCTTTGATTTGCAAATGGTGAGAGTAGTTTAACAGCACTACTCATTAAGCTTACCATTTTGAGGATAAGACCAGATGAATAGATGGGAACATAGACTTGCAAGATGGAGTTCACGCTTACCCGATTTAGGGATAGGAGAAAGGTTGTTCTCTCAAGTACTGAATCCAGGTCTTAAACAAGAGACCCCACCCTCTCACTGGGCTAAGAGAGTTTGGTTTGGTAATTGGATCACAAACCAGTTGTTCATTATAGGATCAATAGGGACTTGAGGAATAAGACGTAATCTCGAGGGTAAAACAGATATTTGACCCAACCGTTATTACGAACAATCTGTGAAGGGTCGACCTGCTGATTATGGTTATATCATGTGGACATAATATATCTATAGTGAGGGGAGTGCAACTATGGGCTTTAGTGGAGTGACACATTAGTTAATGAATGGAGATTAATTTGGTCTAATGAGTTTAACTAATTAATCTCGGATCGTTGGAGCCCATGATCTGTAAATCTGCGAGGTCCCCCTACTAGCTCGTAACGGATTAGCTCTAGAATAGCGTGATAAGTTAATTTGAAACGTTCAAATTAGAATTAAGGAAATTAGTAATTATATGAGATATAATTATATGTTCAATTTTAGAATTAAACGGAATAGGAGAATTTATATATTTAAATATGATTTAAATATATAAAGATGGATATGTGTTAAAATTAATTTAATATTTGATATTAAATTAATTAAATTTTATTTAATAATTAATTTATGAAATTAATTATTTTTTATTTTTAAAATTAAATAGATCTTTTAAATCAAAATTTGATTTTTCAGATAAAATTGAAAAAGGAAAAGAAAACTAAAACACAAATGGAAAAATGGGTTTTTCCATTATCCATCTTTGAGGTAGCTCACACATGAAGCAATCATTTGCCTTGTCTTCTCCAAGCATGAGCTGTAACTCATATAACTCTTTTCTTTGCATTTGATCTGCAATATAATGAGAAGATTGGAGAGAAAATTGAGCATGCAATCAAAAGAGTTTTGAGAGAAAAACTGGTTTGAAGAAAGGTTCTTCAACCTTGTTGTAGTAGTGAGCTTTTCTCCTTCCTCCCTTGATTCAAGCTTGTCCCACAACTCAATCTAGAACACCAAGAGAATAGTGGGAAAGATCTTGAGGTGGTCTACAACAAGATATGGAGAAAATTGCAACTGGAGAAAGGAGTTTTGAAGAAGTTCTACAAGAGGTATGTCTTGAAACCCATTTTTTCTGCAGAAGCATACTTTATATTATACCAAAATTAGTGAATTTGAGTGCTTAGATGATTCTTGTACTTCCGCTGCTATTGATACAATCCTACATCAGGAAGTATTCATAAAATGTTATTATGTTTTATGCTAAGTGTTATGAAAGTTGTTCGATGAGTTATAGTTAAAGACATAAGTAATAGTCAAAAGTGACACATCTCGACTAAGATTATAGTGGAAGTTGGGCTGGAGGGTCCCTCCCCCATTCAAGCTTTAGTTAAGTAAGATTATGCTTAAGAGCAGACCAGAGGAGTCGCTCTCTTGTAAAGATACTTAATGTGGAAGCTGAGGCCTAAGGGCCTCCCAGAGCTGATATATATGATGCCTATGTTTTGTTTAATTACTAGTAGAGGAGTTTTATGTAATTACTTACTTGACTATGTCTCAGTTTTCAGCTACGATTTTCAGTTCATGATCTCTTTGTTAAGCATGATTGATATGTATGCCTTTTATGTTTCAAAGGTTAGCCACTCACTGGGCTTCTAGCTCACCCTGTTTAAATGTCTTCTCCACAGGTAGCGATTACTCCTTAGGAGATGACTCTGTCGTTGCTCTACCACTCAAGACCAAAGAGTTAGAAAGTCTAAGCATGGTTTATGTTTAAAGTAGTATGCATGTATTATGGCATGTAGGGACTAGTTGAGTGTCTTGGGCTCACTGCTTATGTAAAGTGTTTATGTTGTATTATTGAAGAGTAATGTAGAACTATGTTAATGATTGTCATTGTCTTAAGTTATGGTTGAGTATATATGCATTTCAGGACTCTTAGTCAGGTTAAGCAGATTAGTAAGTATTAAGTGCCAGCGAGAGGGTTGGTAACTATTGTAGTCACTTCTCCTTGCAAGTTTAAAGGTAATCTGGGAGGGGGTGTGACAATATTAGCCTTGAGTCTATGTTGATTTAATTTTTATCAAGATGAATCAAGAATTGACTGTTAGACATATTTAAATAATAATATGTTTAGTTAAAATATGAGCTATGTATGTGATTAATAATTTATCACATTGGGTTATTTTATTAGATTAAGCCCTATTATGTGATCTAATTAATTAAGGTTCTAGATTCCTAAGTATGGACTTAATGGGTAGAAGCTCATTCCTAGTTAATTAGGGTTTAATGGGAACCTTAATTGAACTAGTATGTAAAGAGACCTTAGGACTATAGTCTCCAATATACCAAAACAATAAGCACTCATTCTTTCTTGAATCTCATCTAGAGAGAGATCCACTAAAGGCATTCAGAGTTTTGGTTGAGGAAGACTATAGTCATCTTAAAGCCGTCGTCATTTTGAAGCTATTATTAATCATAATGGAATTCGGTAATGTTATTTATTCTTGACAATTTGACATGAATGATCTTAGGGTTTATCTCTTCAATATAGATATAGAGTATTTATGCTAACATTGACAGCCCCAACCTATGAAGGAGACTGGATCTATACATGTACTTCAGCTTGATTCTCCAAGATTTTTTTTTTAAAAAAAAAAAAAGTGCATACATTTTTTCTTTATGTTGGAGAATGAAGAATTTTTGGGAGAGCTTTTGGAGCCTTTTTATAGAGTCCAAGAGGTAGTGGTTGATGCTGAAAATGGGAGGCTCATAGACTGTCCTAATTTGCCAAGGTTGAAGGAGAGAATTTCTCGATTTCAGCCTCAAAACAAAATTTGGAATTAACTTTCTGTTGTGATTGATTGTTGTAGCAATCTATTTTTTTGAGAATGCTGCAAACAATTTGGCTTCAACAAATTTTCTGCACAAATACATAGAAATTAAGAAGTTTCTTGCCAATTTTCAACTATCTTTCACACTTAAGATTAAAAGTGCCATCTATGAATTATTCGTTTTCTAAACTTGATTTTTCTATGAAAAAGACTAAGTGCATGCATTTTTATATCAAAATACCTAGGTTTAGTAGCTAAATAATTCTAAAAAATGAGAATTATTACATATGAACTCTACATACATAAACTTTATAGATATATGAACTTCAGACATTATATCTCATCTCAGCGTTCTAAACAACCTCAAAAGGGAGTTTGAATATAATATTTCATGCTTTAGTATTGCATGTTATCACTATTATTGTACCAAAAAAATTATAATTGATTATGGTAAATTTAATAATTAACTATAGTATTTCATTAGCAAAAGACAACTGCAAACCTTTTTTTTTGCTATATCCTCTATAGTACATAATATGATCTACTTTTTTTACGGTAATTGCATAACTTCTTATAACATATAATAAAAATGTCCAAGTTTGTTTGGTTCCTAGGTTTCCAAAACATATCTTTTTAGTTCTCAAGTTTTTAAGAATAGGTGTGTTTGGTTCTTAAGTTTTTAAAATGTAACTTTTTAGTCCTTAAATTTGTAAAAATAGGTTTAAAATGTTCCTCAAATAATTTTTAGGACTCGTTGCATAAATGGAAGTCGGATCCAAAATAATAGCATATGTAGCACAAGGATAAAATAATTGCAAATATAGCACAAAAATGAGCAAAACATTATAAACAAGACTAAAAGTCCAAATTTTCGCTCAGCCCACTCGCGCGTTTCTTCTTCCCGATTTTGCCAAATTGAAAATTATCACTAATAGGCATTGATAGCAACTATCACTGGTAGCCACTAATAATAACTATCACTGATAGCCACGGATAGTTACTACCAATGATAACCACTAGTAACTGCTATCAATAGCTATTACTTATACACTTTCATCAATTGGAATCAACTTTGAAATATTAGCATTTAAAACTATCAATAGCTATTAATGATAGAATTCTATTAGTGGTTATCTTTGAAATATTAAGTTATATCAGTTGGAAAACTATTAATGGCCTATCACTAGCAGACTTTCGTAAAGAGTTGATTCCATAAATAGGTCTCCACCTTCCTTCATTATCAATTTCATCGTGGTTATCAATGCTAGCTTCTATCATAGATAACATGTTATTAGTGATAACTTCTATCATTGATAATATGTTATCAGTGGTTTCACTGATATCATATTAATAGTGATAACTTCTGTCATTCCTTTTATACCATCAAATAACATGCTATCAATGATAGCCTCTATCACTAATAACATGCCATTAGTGATAATTTATGGGCATCTCACTTATGCTTTAGTTTGAGATTCAACTTTATTAATTAAATTTACTAAGTAGAAAACTACTATAAGCTTTGATAAGTAGTTATGGCTATCGATGATAAACTTCTATAAGTAGTTATTACCATCAGTTTTGAAAGATTAAGCTGTCAATAATAAAAAACTATCACTAATAGACTCTCATCAGTGACTATAAACTTTGAAAGATTTACACTTAAAGTTATTAGTAGTTATTGCTGATAGACTTCTATAATTACTATCATTGATAGATCTTTATCACTGATATCACTAATATTTACATCTAAGTTTGATGTCACTAATACATAAATATCCCTGATATCTAACTAATTTGTATCACCGATATTATTGGTAATGTGCTATCAATAATCTCATTGATATCATGCTATCAATGATAGCTTCTATCACCGATAATATGCAATATAAACAAGGGCAAACTTGAAATTAAAAAAAAAATTAAAAAAAATAAAAATTGATCATTCAACATTTGTCATATTTGCAAGATTTTGCTTTCTATTATAAGTTTTTAAATTTTTTTATCATTATAAATAATTTTATATGGTATTTTAAATTAAAGCTTCTCTAAAATTATTTTTAAAATTTTTTAATACTATATATTTATTTAAAATAATTAAGATAATTACCTAAANATGGTATTTTAAATTAAAATTAATTTTAAAAGTTTTTCTTTTTTTCTCTAAATTATTTTTTAAAAATTATTTTCTAATTTTAATTATCATATAATTATTTAAAAAAATATAAAATATATATATTACAAAACTTTTTAAACGTGTTCTTAAAAACTCATGAGCTAAAAGATTCATTTCGAAAGCTCAGGGATCAAATTAACAAACTATAGATTAAGAGAGAAAAACATTCATTATTGATAATAATTTTCACAGGGAGAAAACAATTAAAATCTCATAATATAAAGAGCCAAAAACATACATGTCTAACCCAGCCATTGGAGGAGAAAATAACCAAATATTAAATCATAAATATATGAAAAATAGATCATACAAAGTAAAGAATAAGAATCCTATTTATCACAAATGCACTTATTCTTAAAAATTCGATAATTAAAAAGGTATATTTTTAAAATTTAAGGATCTTCGAAACTTAAGGACTAAAAAGTTAATTTTTCCAATACGATAATGTTCTCTCATTTCATGAAGTATATGTATTAGTTTAAGCATGTGATTATAGAAAGTTCACAAAATAGAAAAATTAGGTACAGATTTGGCAATCTAACTTCCCCATATAATGCTATAATTTGTTTTTTCTTGTTGGGTCCCTCTCTCTCATGTGAATGAAAAGATGTTCTTCCCAAAGTTGATTGTCAGTTAGGTAAATGTTCAATTTTGCAAGAGCTTGAGGTTTTCTTCACCATTATCATACATGTAACCAAAAAGCTAAGACAGAAATGGTACGTTTGCATTGGGAATTCATCAGAAGGGTTTTTGGGGCACTAAAGAAAACTTGCATAATAATTTTGTGCACTATTGTTCTTCTACCATTATTTGATAAACGAAGATATACATTGATGCCAAAATTTAGAGAAAGAAAAGAGTTTGACCTTTACATAACAATAATAACAAACTTATTTAGAAGGGAAAGAACACGATCATCTACAAAACAAAAGGAAACTTGCACATCAATATTGTTCTTGTCACATATACTTAAGTCAGAGAGTGAGAGTGTGAGAGTTCAAGAAACAATTGAGAGTGAGAATTGACTTTCTCTAGAGCAATATAATAATATATTCATAGGAATAGATAATCTAGATCATTCTCCACAGAATTTCAAAGCTATATTAGGATAACTATTTAACTCTTCAGGTCGGGACATGCAAGGAACATGCCTCATTAACCATTTTGCAAAGTTGAGACTAAGCATCTCCCCTAGGATCATTTGGTCTTGAGATAATATTCTTGGGTCAAGACAACATGTGCAAGTATGTCCCATAAGGCATTTTAACTGGCTCATCCTCGGTCAAGTGTGCCTCAAATCAATCCTCCTCTTAGGTCTATTTTTTTCTCAAATGCTACTTTTTACTTGAATATTGTTATTTTCTTTATTATAGGTCGATTTTGAGTTTTGTTTCTATTTTGTGTCAATTATGCCATAAGTGACATGTAGTGAAGAGTGGTGGTGGGATTTGAAAAAGGAGACCCAAGAAGAAAGAATGAATGAAAGCAAATGCACTAGTGGAGTGGAGGATGGAGCATATTTCCTAATTTTGCTTCAAGACACTGTCATTTCTCCTTTTATAAAGTTGAGCCCCTTTACTCATCTTTTATTCACTGCCACATGTGTTTTTCACATCATTCCATTTATTTGTGTTCAAATTTTTGTTTGTATCTTCCCACTTGACCATAAGAATCCATGCAATTCTCCCTCCCCATGAGTGTTTCATAGTTCCAACATTGGTGAGAATGTGAACATCTCTAAGTACTTTTAAAACATATGTATGTATATAATGTAATCTTTATCCTAGTTTAGCTAATATACTTAAGTAATTAGTTTCTATGATTAACTTATTCTTGTCCCCTTTTGTATTTTTCAACATGCTTGAATTCTTAATAAATTTATATGAAAAAAATAAAAAAAAAAACGATCATTTAGGAAAAGAGAAGGAGAGAGTTGATTCTCTCCCTCAATAAGCAAATAGAAGGAGGAAGATTACAAATTTCAGTTCCTAAGGTTTGGATTAAATTTTCAAGCTCAACAATTTTACACTTGAAGCTTGAGTTGAGTAGCATTTTTTTATCTCGACCTTCCATCTTTTTGTTAATTATCTAACGAAAGTTGACATTACAATAATCTTTTA
Source organism: Benincasa hispida (assembly GCF_009727055.1). Classification (NCBI taxonomy): domain Eukaryota; kingdom Viridiplantae; phylum Streptophyta; class Magnoliopsida; order Cucurbitales; family Cucurbitaceae; genus Benincasa; species Benincasa hispida. Next base: position 59,533,313 of record NC_052356.1, on the reverse strand, counting down.
TTAAAAAATCTATAATTTTATTTTTTTTTAGAATAAAAATATATTTCGTGATTTTCTAAATAAAAGAATTATCTTCTTAGTAATATTTTTTTTATTTATCTTGCCTCTCTCTTTCTTTTTAAACCAAACTTTGAAGACTAAAATACAACTTAACTCAAACTTGAGACATCCAAAAATCTAATTTTTCTTAGAAAATATCAAGGAATAATATCAACCACCAACCCAAAGAAGTGCTATGGGATCCAACATATTCAATTATATGCATAAAGAAAAACTAACATGTGATGTCATCAAAGAGAAAAACAAATAGAGAATATACCCAGCGAAACAAAAAAACTACTCCAAACATGTTTCTTCATGTGTTTTGACCTCATTTTCTTCTTTGTTATTATTAAAGAAATTTAGTCATGTTATTGGTTATCACAAAATTATTTTTATACAACCATACTGTAGAGATTCAAAATACAATAAGCATAAGGAGGATTTTCAAACATAGAAAAAATATGGGAGACTATTTATATAAAATAGTAAAATTTTAATTTTTTTATAGAGACTGACCATCAGTGTCTATCAATGATAGAAATTGATAGAAGTTTATCACTGGTAGACGATGATAGAGTGTTTTTCTTTTTATTATTTTTATAAATAATTTGACATTGTTTCTATCGGTGAAACTTTTTC